>NW_028160909.1:0-105000 GCF_964263955.1 Coregonus lavaretus | reverse complement strand
CACACATACACACACACACACTGGACAAACACAAACACTGGGGACACACACACACTGGACACACTCACACACTGGACACACTCACACACTGGACACACTCACACACTGGACACACACACACAAACACACACATACTGGACATACACACACACACACTGGACACACACACACACACCCACACTAGACACACTCACACACACACTGTACACACACACACACTGAACACACACACTGGACACAGACACACACTGGACACACACACACTGGACACACACACACACACACACACACACACACACTGGACAAACACACACACTGGACACACACACACTGGACACACTCACAATGGACACACACACACGCAGGACAAACACACACACACACACCGGACACACACACACATACATTGGACACACACACACACACACACAAACACACTTGGGACACACATACACACACTAGACACACACACACACTGGACACACACACACTGGACACACTCACAATGGACACACACACACGCAGGACAAACACACACACACACACTGGACACACACACACGCACACACTGGACACACACACACACTGAACACACACACACACTGAACACACACACACACGACACACACTGGACACACACTGGACACACACTGGACACACACTGGACACACACACACACACTGGACACACACACTGAACACACACACACTGGACACACACACATACTGGACACACACACACACACACACTGGACACACACACACAAACACACTTGATACACACACACACACTGGACACACACACATACTGGACACACACACACACACACACTGGACACACACACACAAACACACTTGATACACACACACACACTGGACAAACACACACACACTGGACACACACACACACTGGACACACACACACACACTGGACACATTTCCATGTGTAGGATTTTGATGAAAGGAAATCCCATATAGCCTACTGGACAGGACTTTGCTATGGCATCTTCTGTTTGGGTGTCTCAGGTCAGGTCTGAGCCATGATCAGAATGTGTCTCTGTGTCTATTTCCAGCCCTGCCATTTCTACCTGTCCTGATCTAGTGTTTCACCCCTGACCTCCTCACACCGTCTCACTGTCCATGTCTGCTTTTAGCTCCCACCTCTACTTCACTGTGTTATAATGGACCTTATGCTTGTTATGTCACCTCTGGAACCAGTTATCAAACATACTGACCTTTCTGACCCTATCCCATGGCCCTACTTTCTACAACTGAACATTTAAATTCCTCTATTAGATTTATTTAGTGTCCATTTACTTATCTATGTATTTGTTGTATATTGGGGTTGTGCTGCAGAGCATCATGGGTGTTTGTATGTGTTGAGATGATCACGTTCCAGATAAATGGTTGAACTGATTCCTGTCTCCTGTCTCATCATTATTGAATTGTTATACAGACGTGGTTATAAAACCCACGAGACATAACAACAGATTGGTGATGAGTAAGTCTGAATCTACAGGAACTATTCTGTCTGGAAGAAGTGGGTTTTTACAACTGTTTAAAACTGTTATTTTCTGGGGTACAGGCTAATGTTAGCACCGTGTATTGCTAGCAGAGGCAAGTGCATAGTCCAGCTAGCTAAGAAAGAGAGTTAACCAGTGGTTTAAAGTACTTAAGTAAAAATACTTTAAAGTACTACTTAAGTAGTTTTTTGGGGTATCTGTACTTGACTTTACTATTCATATATTTGACTACTTTTACTTCACTACATTCCTAAAGAAAATAATGTACTTTTTACTCCATACATTTTCCCTGACACCCAAAAGTACTCGTTACATTTTGAATGCTTAGCAGGACAGAAAATGGTCCAATTCACACACTTATCAAGAGAACATCCCTACTGCCTCTGATCTGGGGGACTCACTAAACACAAATGCTTTGTTTGTAAATTGTCTGAATGTTGGAGTGTGCCTCTGGCTGAATGTACATTTTAAAAACAAGAAAATCGTCTGGTTTGCTTTATGTAAGGAATTTGAAATGATTTATACTTGTACTTTTACTTTTGATACTTTAGTATATTTTAGCAATTACATTTACTTTTGATACTTAAGTATATTTAAAACCAAATACTTTTAGACTTTTACTCAAGTAGTATTTTACTGGGTGACTTTCACTTTTAGTTGAGTCATTTTCTATTAAGGTATCTTTACTTTTACTCAAGTATGACAATTGGGTACTTTTTCCACCACTGGAGTTAACATCGTCATGGACGGCAGAAAAGGACTGGAGACGGACATCGGAGTGGGAAAACAACGTGATTAAAAAGGAGGAATATACAGTGATTAAAGGATAGGACATTTATTCAACTGTGAAGACAAACCTTTTAATTAAATCTGCTAAATGAGCGAATTTAGGAGGAAACGTCAGTGAGTGAAGTGAATGAAGATCACGTGACTGAGGAAAATATTGCTTTGGTTGAGGACAATATTGACGTGAGTGACAATCAGGAGCTTATTGAGAAATGAACAATTATTGGAATTGATGGAAATATTGGACAGTTTGATAAAAGTATTGAACAGTGGAGCTCATATACAGAACGGTTTGAATATTTTGTTCTTGTAAATGACATGGATGAGGACAACATTGTGCCTCCATGTTTTAGTGTAATGGGGCCAAAGACATTTAATTTACTAGACAGCCTGACAGCCTGCACAGAGTCAAATCATATTAAAACCACACTGCTATTCTTTGGTGGGGAAGATATTGGCAGTATATTTTTCAACATTTTCAGTTAAATCAGTGTCCTGAAACCTGCTCTATCTATTCATAAATGGATGTTTCATTATTAGAAATGACAAATTATCAAAGTATTGCTTGTAGAGAGACAGTGTCCTAAAACCTGCCATATATATATATTATTATTAGAAAAAATCATAATATTGTGTGTAGAGAGAAAAATGTATAGTCCAAATATTTGAGTAGACTGACCAGAGCAGTTTAAAAAGCAGTATCAGTCCAAGACAGACAGTGAGGTATCAGATTTAGATTGTATTGAGTATACAGTCCACACCATATCTACAGTGCATTCAAAAAGTATTCAGACCCCTTGACTTTTTCCACATTTTGTTAAGTTACAGCCTTATTCTAAAATAGATTGAATTAGTTATTTTTCCCCATCAATTTACACACAATACCCCATAATGACAAAGTGAAAACAGGTTTTTAGACATGTTTGCAAATATATAGAAATACCTTATTTACAGAAGTTTTCAGACCCTTTGCTATGAGATTCGAAATTGAGCTCATGTGCATCCTGTTTCCGTTGATCATCCCTGAGATGTTTCTACAACTTGATTGGATTCCACCTGTGGTAAATTCAATTGATTGGACATGATTTGGAAAGGCACACACCTGTCTATATAAGGTCCCACAGTTGACAGTGCATGTCAGAGCAAAAACCAAGCCATGAGGTCGAAGGAATTGTCCGTAGAGCTCCGAGACAGGATTGTGCCGAGGGGAAGGGTACCAACAAATTTCTGCAGCATTGAAGGTCCCCAAGAACACAGTGGCCTCCATCATTCTTAAATGGAATACGTTTGGAACCACCAAGATTCTTCCTAGAGCTGGCCGCCCGGCCAAACTGAGCAATCGGGGGAGAAGGGCCTTGGTCAGGGAGGTGACCAAGAACCCGATGGTCTCTCTGACAGAGCTCCAGAGTTCCTCTGTGGATATGGGAGAACCTTCCAGAAGGACATCTCTGCAGCACTCCACCAATCAGGTCTTTATGGTAGAGTGGCCAGACGGAAGCCACTCCTCAGTAAAAGGCACATGACAGCCCGCTCGGAGTTTGCCAAAAGGCACCTAAAGACTCTCAGACCATGAGAAACAAGATTCTCTGGTTTGATGAAACCAAGATTGATCTCTTTGGCCTGAATGCCAAGCGTCACGTCTGGAGGAAACCTGGCACCATCCCTACGGTGAAACATGGTGGTGGCAGCATGCTGTGGGGATGTTTTTTAGTGGCAGGGACTGGGAGACTAGTCAGGATCGAGGGAAAGATGAACAGAGCAAAGTACAGAGAGATCCTTGATGAAAACCTGCTCCAGAGCGCTCTGGACCTCAGACTGGGGTGAAGGTTCACCTTCCAACAGGACAATGAGCCTAAGCACACAACCAAGACAACACAGGAGTTCTAAAAACCCATAACTTTGTCATTATGGGATGTTGTGTGTAGATTGATGAGGGAAAAAAACAGTTTAATCAATTTTAGAATAAGGCTTTAACGTAACAAAATGTGGAAAAAGTCAAGGGGTCTGAATACTTTCCGAAAGCACTGTGTAACTATACACTATATATACAGCAGTATGTGGACACCCTTTCAAATTAGTGGATTTGGATATTTCAGCCACACCGGTTGCTGACAGGTGTATAAAATCGAGCACACAGCCATGCAATCTCTATAGACACTAAGCGGTCCCGTTCTGTGAGCTTGTGTGGCCTACAACTTCACGGCTGAGCCGTTGTTGCTCCTAGACGTTTCCACTTCACAATAAAAGCACTTACAGTTGACCGGGGCAGCTCTAGCAGGGCATGTTGAAAGTCAATGAGCACTTCAGTAAGGCCATTCTACTGCCAATGTTTGTCTATGGAGATTGCATGGCTGTGTGCTCGATTTCATACACCTGTCAGCAACGGGTTTGGCTGAAATAGCCGAATCCACTAATTTGAAGGGTTGTCCACATACTTTTGTATATATAGTGTATTTCCCTGGTATATTACTCATGTCTCACCAGTCCAGTTATGCTGCTCTGGCGCCATCCTGTGGACAGCTGGGAACACAACTTCAACTCCTTTACATTCAATGTATCCCACAAAGTGCCACTTGGCTGGACAAAGCAGTCTGAATGGAAATCAGGTCCATATATGAAATCAAGCAGACACACAGCCTTACATGTCATATCACTGAGTCTCAGTTTAAATCACGGTTTAAACATAACAAGTCATTGCAAGTGAAAACATTTCTCAATTAGGTTTATAAACAGGTAAAAACAGTGTTCAGGTGAGGCTGGAAGCTCAAAAGGGCTGATATGAAAATAAAACAGGTAAAAACGGTGTTCAGGTGAGGCTGGAAGCTCAAAAGGGCTGATATGAAAATAAACAGGTAAAAACAGTGTTCAGGTGAGGATGGATGAAAAACCATGTTTGATTATGTATGTGTGTGTGAGAGAGAATGAGGCTACATGGAGGGGATTATTGGGTAGTTTGGTTCAGTTTGGTTTAGCAGTAGGCTAAACTAGCTAGCAGCATTTGCTAGCTAAGTAAGTGAAACTGAAAAAACATGACAATCTTTCTGTCTCTCTCTCTACTCACCACATGTTATGCACTGTAGTGGTAGCTAGCTGTAGCTTATGCTTTCAGTAAAAGATTCATTCTCTGATCCTTTGATTGGGTGGACAACATGTTTGTTCATGCTGCAAGAGCTCTGATAGGTTGGAGGACGTCCTCCTCTCATAGTTACTGTGTAAGTCTATGGAAGGGGGTGAGGACCATGAGCCTCCTAGGTTTTGTATTGAAGTCAATGTACCCAGAGGAGGACGGAAGCTAGCTGTCCTCCGGCTACACCATGGTGCTACCCTACAGAGTGCTGTTGAGGCTACTGCAGACCTTCTTTGCAAAATAATGTGTTTTAAATAATTATTTGGTGATATGTGATTATATTTAGTATAGATTTATCTAAAAATGATTTTATTTTTATGAAATTCAGTGAGGAGGATGGTCCTCCCCTTCCTCCTCTGAGGAGCCTCCAGATCACTGACTTCCTGAAATGTTCGAGGGACCTCGTTGGGTACCTCCCCTCTTTCCCAAAGAGGAGGAAGAAGAGTACCCAGTTGTCATCTGCTTCTTGGTCCTCAGCCCAAACATGATGGACTCTAAACATTCAGGCCACCTTTCAGGCTGCTCATCCACCAGAGGGTCCTGAAAATACAAGTACAATTGTTGGATATCTGACAGACATGGTAGAGGCCAGATTGTACACCTCAATACTTAGAATGTATAGCAGGTTGTCACTGTATACAGTCTTAGTACCTACCTTTGAACGGTTCCATTCATACACCTGGTGAAGTAGTCCCCCATTGTGCAGATGTAGGTGTTGTTACCACTGTTGGGTACAAGTGGCCCCACCAGGTCCATTCCCACCAACTCCCAGGGTTCTGAGGTCTGAAAAATAATTCCATACTTTGCCTTAATAACTGACGGCTAGTGTTGAGATTCATCGCTTTTAAATCATTGACATTGGGATGATTCATAGACATCTCCATCATTATAATTGTACCTTCACAGATGTATAATTCACTTCCTGAATGGCACAGCCAGAATTCCACCTCTGCCTTCTGTTTAACAATAGGTCTTTCCCCTGGCAGTTAGGACATTGGGACACCTCTCCCTTCTGTTTAACAATAGGTCTTTTCCCTGGCAGTTAGGATATTGGGACACCTCTCCCTTCTGTTTAACAATAGGTCTTTCCTCTGGCAGTTAGGACATTGGGACACCTCTCCCTTCTGTTTAACAATAGGTCTTTCCCCTGGCAGTTAGGATATTGGGACACCTCTCCCTTCTGTTTAACAATAGGTCTTTCCCCTGGCAGTTAGGACATTGGGACACCTCTCCCTTCTGTTTAACAATAGGTCTTTCCTCTGGCAGTTAGGATATTGGGACACCTCTCCCTTCTGTTTAACAAAAGGTCTTTCCCCTGGCAGTTAGGACATTGGGACACCTCTGCCTTCTGTTTAACAAAAGGTCTTTCCCCTGGCAGTTATGACATCAGGACACCTCTCCCTTCTGTTTAACAATAGGTCTTTCCTCTGGCAGTTAGGACATTGGGACACCTCTCCCTTCTGTTTAACAATAGGTCTTTCCTCTGGCAGTTAGGACATCGGGACACCTCTCCCTTCTGTTTAACAATAGGTCTTTCCTCTGGCAGTTAGGACATTGGGACACCTCTCCCTTCTGTTTAACAATAGGTCTTTCCCCTGGCAGTTAGGACATCGGGACACCTCTCCCTTCTGTTTAACAATAGGTCTTTCCCCTGGCAGTTAGGACATTGGGCCACCTCTCCCTTCTGTTTAACAATAGGTCTTTCCCCTGGCAGTTAGGATATTGGGACACCTCTGCCTTCTGTTTAACAATAGGTCTTTCCCCTGGCAGTTAGGACATTGGGCCACCTCTCCCTTCTGTTTAACAATAGGTCTTTCCTCTGGCACCTTAAGAGAAGATACATACAAGACGTGTGGCATTGTTGAAGCCTCCTCATTTTCTCTAAGGAAACCAAATCAACTAAATGCACTTCATAGACCATGAATAACAATTAACAAGCAGAGTTTCAGTGATCATAGCAGTGGGAATAACACCTACCCATTGTGTAATGTCTGCTGACATCCCTGGCCAGTAGAATCAGTCCCCAATGGTCCTTTGGGTGTTGTAGAAATCAACAAATATAGAATTGACCTCCTCAGGTGTTCTGACCTCTTTGGCCAGGTGTGGAGAGTCTTTGACCCGGGTGTACTTATAATGCAGTTCACCATCTGTTGAAATTAGACGTTTTATAGGTTCCCTTAACACCAGAGGGTCATTTCCACACAGAGGATGTTTATGGATATTATTGAGCATGGGTAATAGGGATGCAATTCATCTCAAAGGTTTTATTCCTCTGTGTAATGACAAACCGTTCTGTTTTAGCTACATTGTCCTTCTACCAAAGTGTGGACTTGCACATCTCTTCTGGTCTCAGGGATTTACGGTGTAAAGTAGCTCAAACCAATGCTTCCACCTGACCAATGATGGATATCCATGAGGAGAGGGATGGACAATTGATATGCAGCCACTTATTTCAGGTGGCTTCATCAACAGACGGAATGTATTCCACATTTTGACCACGGTCCATAGGGTTCTATATGGTTCTATAGGGTTCCATAGGGTCCCACAGGGTTCCACAGGGTCCCACAGGGTTTCATTTATTTACATCTCTAGTTGAGTAAAATAAGTAGTTTTGTTCTGGTCACAAGATAATCAGAAAACTGGGGTAAATAGCACCACACTCAAGCAGAAACCTGAATGTTCTATTCTGGCCAGGCCCATCTTTTCAAAGAAAACACCATTTAATTATATCTCTATTTGAACGAATTAGGTAGTTTTGTTGTGATCAACCAGGAAATCCTAACAATTCAGGTAAATAACGCCACAGTCAGGCAGAAAAGTCTGAATGTTCTATCATAAAGTGAGTACAATTAGTTTCCCTGGCTGATATTGCTTCTACATAGAAATACTATAAGAGTAAATGAATAGATGCCATTCACTGCTATAAACCTGTCTCCAATATAATCGGCTAGTTTACACAGACCCACCGCGGACCTTCGCGTGTAAAGGCGTTTTATGGTCTGTTTTGTCAACGAGCCCAGATGATCCCAATAATGTATGTTGCCTAGTAACCGATGCCCTCCTCTGGTATGTTCTATTGTGAACTGTCTGGGACTTGTTGTTTCTCTGTTTACTACTCAAACATATTTCACTGATTAAGTCTATGACGAAATTAACTGCAAATATATTAGCGTAACTGGACTACACAGAACATGGCGGACCCACTGTAAAATGAGAGGCTTTTTATGGTATTAAAACGTGTCCCAGTCCAACATGCCTAGCTCTGCCCACTGGGGGCCTGGTTGACGGAGCGCTCTCTGAAAGAAGTCCTCGTGTCGTCCTATTCCACCGGATAGAGTTCTCTCATCACACCGGTAGTAGCAGTTCTGTCTCCTCATATTGATCCGTCATCAAGTAGCGTGTCCCCTTCACTGGGTTAGGACGCGCTGTTTGAGAGCGTTGCTCTGAAAGTGCTGCTGCTGCTGTCGGTGCTCTCCCTCGACATGCCCGCTCCAAATAGGCCATTTATCTTTTAATGCAGTCATCTCGCTTTTCATTTCAAGCGTCTTTTTTATCCTTCGCTTGTTTGTAACAATTGCAAAGACATTGGCAACGTTGTATTTGTAGTCCAACTTCGTTGTGAAGTTATCGGCGGTCACAGAGAGACAGATAAAACATGTTGATTTTATGTTTAGTTGAGGTCTTCTGTGCATGAAGAGACGCAGTAGTGAAACAACGCATCTAACGACGCACTTGGCTGTTCTACGAGTGGTCTGAGGCAGTCGGTAAATAATGAGCGTTTTCAAATGCACTTCAACTTTAGTAACGAAGGTTTTTGAGGAAACAGCAGAAACCCAGAAGTGGCTCAAGAATTGGAACATGAGTGCTACCTTCAACCATCTGATGAAGATGAACATTCAGAGAAATGTGTGTTTTATGACTTTGAGAGTAATCAGCAATCAGGGTTTCATCTGCCTATTTCTGTATCTACCATGACTTTCAAGGGTGAAAAGTGGTCGGCAGAGGACCCCAATGGTGCACTACTCTTTCTGAAACATTTCTGAAAACCCCAGTACAAAAGCCTTGTGATCATTCAGATCAAGAAAGAGCCCTGACCGGTGTATGGTGTATGGTCGCAGTTGTAAATGAGAACTTGTTCTCAACTGGCTTACCTGGTTAAATAAAGGTGAAATAAAAAAATTAAATGGGTCACCGTTGAATTCTCTAAGGCTATAGAGAAGGGGTATCGTGTGGCCAAAGTCTTTGAAGTGTGGAACTTTCCCAGGAAATCAGACACTCTTTTTAAAGAGTACATCAAGACCTTCTTGAGAGGCAAGCAAATGGCTTCAGGGTTTCCTGCATCAGTCACTGATCAAGAGAGCAAAGACAGATACATTCAGGACTATCATGAAAAAGAGGGCATACATTTACATTTCACATTTACGTCATTTTAGAAGACGCTCTTTTCCAGAGCGACTTACAGTTAGTGAGTGCATACATTATATATACATTTTTATACCCCCTGTGGGGTACTCGGGAGGCATACGTCTTGACCCTGACAGAATAGAGGTCAACAAAGCCAAAATAAAGGTGTGCAAGCTTTTCTTGAACAGTTTGGGGGGCATATTTGCCCAGAGAAGCAAAATGTTAACAACATCTATCATTAAAGATCCCGAAGAATTTATGGGATTGATTTTTTCAGACCAATCTGACATTTCAAATGTTTTGTTCTTGAATGAAGACATACAGTGGGGAAAAAAAGTATTTAGTCAGCCAACAATTGTGCAAGTTCTCCCACTTAAAAAGATGAGAGAGGCCTGTAATTTTCATCATAGGTACACGTCAACTATGACAGACAAATTGAGAAAAAATAATCCAGAAAATCACATTGTAGGATTTTTTATGAATTTATTTGCAAATTATGGTGGAAAATAAGTATTTGGTCACCTACAAACAAGCAAGATTTCTGGCTCTCACAGACCTGTAACTTCTTCTTTAAGAGGCTCCCCTGTCCTCCACTCGTTACCTGTATTAATGGCACCTGTTTGAACTTGTTATCAGTAGAAAAGACACCTGTCCACAACCTCAAACAGTCACACTCCAAACTCCACTATGGCCAAGACCAAAGAGCTGTCAAAGGAACCAGAAACAAAATTGTAGACCTGCACCAGGCTGGGAAGACTGAATCTGCAATAGGTAAGCAGCTTGGTTTGAATAAATCAACTGTGGGAGCAATTATTATGAAATGGAAGACATACAAGACCACTGATAATCTCCCTCGATCTGGGGCTCCACGCAAGATCACACCCGTGGGGTCAAACTGATCACAGGAACGGTGAGCAAAAATCCCAGAACCACACGGGGGGACCTAGTGAATGACCTGCAGAGAGCTGGGACCAAAGTAACAAAGCCTACCATCAGTAACACACTACGCCGCCGGGGACTTAAATCCTGCAGTGCCAGACGTGTCCCCCTGCTTAAGCCAGTACATGTCCAGGCCCGTCTGAAGTTTGCTAGAGTGCATTTGGATGATCCAGAAGAGGATTGGGAGAATGTCATATGGTCAGATGAAACCAAAATATAACTTTTTGGTAAAAACTCAACTTGTCCTGTTTGGAGGACAAAGAATGCTGAGTTGCATCCAAAGAACACCATACCTACTGTGAAGCATGGGGGTGGAAACATCATGCTTTGGGGCTGTTTTTCTGCAAAGGGACCAGGACGACTGATCCGTGTAAAGGAAAGAATGAATGGGGCCATGTATCGTGAGATTTTGAGTGAAAACCTTCCATCAGCAAGGGCATTGAAGATGAAACATGGCTGGGTCTTTCAGCATGACAATGATCCCAAACACACCGCCCGGGCAACAAAGGAGTGGCTTCGTAAGAAGCATTTCAAGGTCCTGGAGTGGCCTAGCCAGTCTCCAGATCTCAACCCCATAGAAAATCTTTGGAGGGAGTTGAAAGTCCGTGTTGCCCAGCGACAGCCCCAAAACATCACTGCTCTAGAGGAGATCTGCATGGAGGAATGGGCCAAAATACCAGCAACAGTGTGTGAAAACCTTGTGAAGACTTACAGAAAACGTTTGACCTGTGTCATTGCCAACAAAGGGTATACAACAAAGTATTGAGAATCTTTTGTTATTGACCAAATACTTATTTTCCACCATAATTTGCAAATAAATTCATTTAAAATCCTACAATGTGATTTTCTGGATTTTTTTTCCTCAATTTGTCTGTCATAGTTGACGTGTACCTATGATGAAAATGACAGGCCTCTCTCATCTTTTTAAGTGGGAGAACTTGCACAATTGGTGGCTGACTAAATACTTTTTTTCCCCACTGTAGCTCTGGTGCAATGGAGACGCAACAAGAAGTGGGTTCTACCCCCGAGTAATGGAAACGTGTTTCTAGCAGCTTTTACCACGGCCTATGGGCGACTTGAACTACACACCCTCATGGAGCACCTGCAGAGTCGGGTTCTTTACCATGACACAGACTCTGTGGTCTATGGAAGCAAACCTGGTGATTGGAACCCCCCTCTTAGCAACTATCTGGGTGGTTTAACGAGTAAACTGGAAGATGGTGACCATATCATAGAGTGGTCATCCTGTGGACCCAAACACTATGCTTTTAGGACTAAAAACAATCACGTAGTGTTGAAAGCCAAAGGCGTGACACAAAACTATGAAAATTCCATGCGTGTAAATTTGGAATCAATCACACGCTTAGTCGAGGGTTTTATAAACGACCGAAATAGTGTTTTAGAAATGTTGAAACTCCTGCAAAAAGATTGTTAGGGATTAAAAGGGGTTCCATCTACGTAATGCCCCACTTACTAAAAGATTCCGGGTCGTCTGTGACAAGAGATGACTTTTACCTGACGGGACCACCTTACCCTTTGGTTACTGACTTTATGTTACAATCCTTGTGTGTCTTAACCCTGAAGATAAAATGGATGCTGTAGAAGGTTTTGATCCTAGGTTGCAACTACCATTTTCAGCCTTAATCGCAGGACCATCCAATAGCGGTAAAACTTGTTCTGTAAAAAGGATTTTAGAGAATTCTGAACATGTATTATCTCAGAAACCTTTTGTATGATGAGTTGTTGAAGAAAATAAAATCTAATTTGTTGAAGGAATACCAGCATCCCTGTGATGGCCAGGCGTGGGGGTTGAACACAGAGTGTGATGGCCAGGCGTGGGGGTTGAACACAGAGTGTGATGGCCAGGCGTGGGGGTTGAACACTGAATGTGATGGCCAGGCGTGGGGGTTGAACACAGAGTGTGATGGCCAGGCGTGGGGGTTGAACACAGAGTGTGATGGCCAGGCGTGGGGGTTGAACACAGAGTGTGATGGCCAGGCGTGGGGGTTGAACACAGAGTGTGATGGCCAATAAAATGTACTTAGTGCCTCAACAAGATTTGGATAGACTTAAACAACAATTACAGGGCCCTGAAAATATCAGACAAACAGCAGGAAATGATTTGGATACGGCCATGAAGGATATTTTGAACAGAAAAGGATTGAATCCCTATGATAAGGTCCAAAAATACACAAACCTCTTTGCAAAGGTATTTGGCCTTGGTAAAACAAGGTGAGAGAGAGACCAACCATTTATCGCTTTCCCTACCGGAACTCTTAAAGGAGGAAGAGCACAGAGAGAGGCCTGCCCTGGTAATGCCTGGACCGGAGACCTTACAGGTTGAAGATCAAATACATGTTGAAGATAATGTTCTGCATGACATGTGGACACATGTTCGAGCACGTAACCGGAGAAATGTTAGATACATTATGAACAAAATAAAAGACTCAAAGGGGGACGCTACTTGGAATGACAAAGGAGAGTTTATCTTTCAGGGGGATGTTGTCAAGGGTTCTCATATGATGGACTTGCTTAAAAGTATCACTGCATCCCACAACATTGTTGAGGATAGGAGACCTCCTGGGTGGTCGTCAGTTCCTTAAAGCCCTGGTAGTTCCCAACATTCCACCCTCAGATGAACCAAACTATAGGAGACCTCCTGGGTGGTCGTCAGTTCCTTAAAGCCCTGGCAGTTCCCAACATTCCACTCTCAGATGAACCAAACTATGGATGACCCCTCCCCCCTTTGAATGGGTTAATAATACCCCCTTTATGGATGACCCCTCCCCCCTTTGAATGGGTTAATAACACCTCCTTTATGGATGACCCCTCCCCCCTTTGAATGGGTTAATAATACCTCCTTTATGGATGACCCCTCCCCCCTTTGAATGGGTTAATAACACCTCCTTTATGGATGACCCCTCCCCCCTTTGAATGGGTTAATAATACCTCCTTTATGGATGACCCCTCCCCCCTTTGAATGGGTTAATAACACCTCCTTTATGGATGACCCCTCCCCCCTTTGAATGGGTTAATAACACCTCCTTTATGGATGACCCCTCCCCCCTTTGAATGGGTTAATAACACCTCCTTTATGGATGACCTCTCACCCCTGACCGCCTCCATGACCGCCTCTGGACATTTTCCTAATGCTGATCTCTCAGCATGGTTAGACTTTTGAATGACTTTTGATTAAATTCAATACATTTTATTCCAATAAAATTATACAATTTAACATTTGTGACATTATTTAAACCTTTGACGTGAGCATACACATTGATTATAGGGTCTTAAAGGACATATACTTAAACACTTTGGATATTTTCTAACAAAACAATATACTGTGCTATCATTACTTCTTAAATCATCATTATAAAGAGACATAACCTCTTCAAAAGAAACTCCACAGTGTTGACCACAGGCAGTAGAAAGGTTATCTTGTACTTGTTTGATGCTGTAATAGATCTTTGATCCATTTTTGTTCAAAAACTGTTTACTAGATGGGGGGAAATGAGAAAATCCGGCGGGAAAGCCGCAGGAATAAAAAAAGGTTGAGATTTTTCTACCTCATCCGTCATCTCCTAATGTCATAGCTAACCAATGTTCACCAGGCATGTGTTTAGGATGGGTATTGACAATAAACATGACAGGTCGATCCTTCCATTTCTCAATAGGTAGTTCATCACAAGCTCATACTCCACAAAATTGTTTTCCGATCAAGCGGCTCATGAGAACTTGTAGCTCTTGGGTATTCATGTTTTGATCATTGATCCTTAATATCTTCTATAATAATAATCCACTAAGACTTGTCTTCGGGCATTGACTTCCAAGATTGAATCGGAGCATGCTTAAACAATCATACTAACTGTACGATCTAAAGGTGTACGGAAACGCATTTCCAGCCTGAGGTTCCCATTGGACACCACAGACAGATTTCCTGAGGTTTCTTCATCCGGTGATAAATTGAAAGCATACAATCTGTAACCCTCTGCAAAATCATTTCGGTCAATAGGTAAAGACAGATCTTTTAGAAGCCTCCCTGTAGCCAGGAATAGATTGTAAAATTCTCGCACGGATATGTTGTTATTGAATTGTGGTTGAAAGGCCTTAGCTGGGACCTGACGTCCGTCCTGACAGAGAGCTACATACTCCTTTGTTTCCACCAGTCGTGGGGTCTATGTCTTCCATAGAAGCTCCAGCAGTATCCTCCAGTCCTTTGTTTCCACCAGTCGTGGGGTCTGTCTTCCATAGAAGCTCCAGCAGTATCCTCCAGTCCTTTGTTTCCACCAGTCGTGGGGTCTGTCTTCCATAGAAGCTCCAGCAGTATCCTCCAGTCCTTTGTTTTCACCAGTCGTGGGGTCTATGTCTTCCATAGAAGCTCCAGCAGTATCCTCCAGTCCTTTGTTTCCACCAGTCGTGGGGTCTATGGCTTCCATAGAAGCTCCAGCAGTATCCTCCAGTCCTTTGTTTTCACCAGTCGTGGGGTCTATGTCTTCCATAGAAGCTCCAGCAGTATCCTCCAGTCCTTTGTTTCCACCAGTCGTGGGGTCTATGTCTTCCATAGAAGCTCCAGCAGTATCCTCCAGTCCTTTGTTTCCACCAGTCATGGGGTCTAGGTCTTCCATAGATGCTCCAGCAGTATCCTCCAGTCCTTTGTTTTCACCAGTCGTGGGGTCTATGTCTTCCATAGAAGCTCCAGCAGTATCCTCCAGTCCTTTGTTTCCACCAGTCGTGGGGTCTATGTCTTCCATAGAAGCTCCAGCAGTATCCTCCAGTCCTTTGTTTCCACCAGTCGTGGGGTCTATGTCTTCCATAGAAGCTCCAGCAGTATCCTCCAGTCCTTTGTTTCCACCAGTCGTGGGGTCTATGTCTTCCATAGAAGCTCCAGCAGTATCCTCCAGTCCTTTGTTTCCACCAGTCGTGGGGTCTATGTCTTCCATAGAAGCTCCAGCAGTATCCTCCAGTCCTTTGTTTCCACCAGCCGTGGGGTCTATGTCTTCCATAGAAGCTCCAGCAGTATCCTCCAGTCCTTTGTTTCCACCAGCCGTGGGGTCTATGTCTTCCATAGAAGCTCCAGCAGTATCCTCCAGTCCTTTGTTTCCACCAGCCGTGCGGTCTATGTCTTCAATAGAAGCTCCAGCAGTATCCTCCAGTCCTTTGTTTCCACCAGTCGTGGGGTCTATGTCTTCCATAGAAGCTCCAGCAGTATCCTCCAGTCCTTTGTTTCCACCAGCCGTGGGGTCTATGTCTTCCATAGAAGCTCCAGCAGTATCCTCCAGTCCTTTGTTTCCACCAATCGTGGGGTCTATGTCTTCCATAAAAGCTCCAGCAGTATCCTCCAGTCCTTTGTTTCCACCAGCCGTGGGGTCTATGTCTTCCATAGAAGCTCCAGCAGTATCCTCCAGTCCTTTGTTTCCACCAGCCGTGGGGTCTATGTCTTCCATAGAAGCTCCAGCAGTATCCTCCAGTCCTTTGTTTCCACCAGTCGTGGGGTCTATGTCTTCCATAGAAGCTCCAGCAGTATCCTCCAGTCCTTTGTTTCCACCAGTCGTGGGGTCTATGTCTTCCATAGAAGCTCCAGCAGTATCCTCCAGTCCTTTGTTTTCACCAGTCGTGGGGTCTATGTCTTCCATAGAAGCTCCAGCAGTATCCTCCAGTCCTTTGTTTCCACCAGTCGTGGGGTCTATGTCTTCCATAGAAGCTCCAGCAGTATCCTTGCTAAACAGCCCAGCGCTGAACTGTGTCTTCAAAGTGTCTTCGGAGTAGTTTAGTAAACATTTCAGGATAGCCCTGTAAGGATAGGTGGCACTGCTTTGACTGAAAAGGCGTTCACCCAAAGTCACAACCACTTGGGAGAAGATGGTAGCCAAGGGGTAATTAATGAGGCTCACCTTGGCATCATTTGCAATATTGGTCCCATCTCTTTAGGCCACTCTGAGACGCAAAGGTAATAAGGTGTTGTTGAGGTCCAGGTAGTTGTCACCATGGCCTGGGGTGAACAACTGTATAGGTCCATTGTCTGTGTTGTTGAGGTCCAGGTAGTTGTCACCATGGCCTGGGGTGAACAACTCTATAGGTCCGTTGTCTGTGTTGTTGAGGTCCAGGTAGTTGTCACCATGGCCTGGGATGAACAACTCTATAGGTCCATTGTCTGTGTTGTTGAGGTCCAGGTAGTTGTCACCATGGCCTGGGGTGAACAACTCTATAGGTCCATTGTCTGTGTTGTTGAGGTTCAGGTAGTTGTCACCATGGCCTGGGATGAACAACTCTATAGGTCCATTGTCTGTGTTGTTGAGGTCCAGGTAGTTGTCACCATGGCCTGGGGTGAACAACTCTATAGGTCCATTGTCTGTGTTGTTGAGGTCCAGGTAGTTGTCACCATGACCTGGGATGAACAACTCTATAGGTCCATTGTCTGTGTTGTTGAGGTCCAGGTAGTTGTCACCATGGCCTGGGATGGACAACTCTATAGGTCCATTGTCTGTGTTGTTGAGGTCCAGGTAGTTGTCACCATGGCCTGGGATGAACAACTCTATAGGTCCATTGTCTGTGTTGTTGAGGTCCAGGTAGTTGTCACCATGGCCTGGGATGGACAACTCTATAGGTCCATTGTCTGTAATGGCAGAGAGTGGGGCTATCTCCACATAACAGGACCTATCTATTGGAAACTGGGTTAAGGGGGCCGTGAAAAGATGGAGCTCTGTCTTTATAGCTTCAGAGGACATGCGGTGTAAAAGAGACATGTTGATTGTTCTTTTAGAAAACGCTTCTGAGGTTATATTTTAGCAGCTTTTGGTCGAGACCTCATCACTTTACGTCGTCTTTGAGTTACTGACTTTCTTCCAGCGGTTAACCTCCGCTTTTTAAGGGAGGACATACGTCTTCTACCCAGAGGTCTCTTTTTAAGGGAGGACATACGTCTTCTACCCAGAGGTCTCTTTTTAAGGGAGGACATACGTCTTCTACCCAGAGGTCTCTTTTTAAGGGAGGACATACGTCTTCTACCCAGAGGTCTATTTTTAAGGGAGGACATACGTCTTCTACCCAGAGGTCTCTTTTTAAGGGAGGACATACGTCTTCTACCCAGAGGTCTCTTTTTAAGGGAGGACATACGTCTTATACCCAGAGGTCTCTTTTTAAGGGAGGACATACATCTTATACCCAGAGGTCTCTTTTTTGGTCTTTGAGAAAACAGCATGAGGCCTGAGCCTTCTTGACGGTCAGGATCTGATGACCCACGTCTAGTCATAGCATTAGCCACCACTTCACTTACTATGTTTTTGGCTGCTGATTTTAAATTAGGTTTGGCTATGCTAATGCCTCTCTTCATAAAGGGTATAACCATCCTAAAGAGGTTACGATATATACCCCCTATCCCCGAACCATACATGGTCTGGGTTCCATAATAACCGGGAAATCCATTACCCACTTGATCAACATAATATGATACATAGTGGTTAGGATCGAGATGGGGGTTGTCTACCATAACCATTTTATTTTTGTATTGAAATATATATATATATATATATATATATATATATATATATATATATATATATATATATATATATATTATTATTATTATTATTATTATTGTTTTTGTTTTTTATTAGATATGTAGAGAAGCTTTGACAGGTCTACATTTGAGTTTTACAATCACTTTTCCATAAGTCAACTCTATATTTTGGTTCTGATCCGTTTTGATCTCAAGCTGAATGTTTTCAATATATTTCTTGCTTACAGTTACGTAGTGTGGCTTGTCATAGTTAACACTGACTGCATCCCCATCCTTGCCATCAATATGAACTGTTCTCAGGAGGGGTACATAACTGTCTCCTACCCTTTGATAGGATATGATGTCGGTATGCACAAACATGGTGTCAAACCCTGCATGTATATCCACAGGGTATGGGAATAATCTATCAGTCACAGCCACCCCTTTATTGGGCGTCGTCCCCAACATGGTGTAAAGCCCTGCATGTATATCCACAGGGTATGGGAATAATCTATCTGTCCCAGCCACCCCTTTATTGGGCGTCGTCCCCAACATGGTGTAAAGCCCTGCATGTATATCCACAGGGTATGGGAATAATCTGTCTGTCCCAGCCACCCCTTTATTGGGCGTCGTCCCCAACATGGAGGATAAATGACCACTGGTCTGTATAGCTAGCTCATCACCCCCTGTGATTTATACACGTTGTTGAATAGGGTTGTAGGTCAACACTATTTTCATATGATTCAGGGCTAGGAGGCCGTTCATCTCAAAGACCATCCTCTCTACAGTTCTACAGAATCATTTTTTAAGCTTAACAGGTTTAGGGGGTTCAGATATCCTTTAAAAATAAAAATCACCGTCTTTTTCCTTGACATTATACCAACTATGGGGGTATGTAATCTCGCGGTGACCTACTTCCCAGGCCTCTGATAACTCGATAGGTTTTGGAAAATTGGTTGTAAAATCCCAACTTGTGTTATTCCTATATATATCTGCAGACGAATTACTGGGGAGAGTCGGGTACAATCCACTGTGCTCCATGATGCACTCCAGTGTACACTGGAATGGAAGTGTGTTTATCATGCGTTAGGGTTTTAAGTTTACGCCCCCTGCCTCCACGACCTCTTCCTCTAATACCCAAATGTTGAACTTTTTGGGGCCAGTTTTTCCAACGGACCAATACCCATTTTTCCCCCTTTTTTCTCTCTTTTGATCCAGAATCTTCTCCAAATGAACGACTTTGTCTTTACCCATCTTTACCTTCTGGAGTTCCTTCTCGTAAAAGGACCCCTCTATATGCTCCCCATCATCATCTTTTAACTTGTAGACAGGAGGTATACGGGGTGAACATTCTGTAACTGTGAACAGCTCATCGCTGTAACCTTGCTCATATGTTTTGTCTGAAAACGCCCCTCAACTTGGAGATACGTACCAAGTAACCAACTATGAATTTAAAATCAATGTCTTTCTTACGGTGAAGGGGATCAACCCATACAGATTTTTAAAGACATGAAAAGAGTTATCCAAAGACACCTCATAGGGCTTCATACGGACACTCTTGTGGTAGCTGTAGTTATACCCCTTTACTAAATCTTGAACTATAGCCACATATCTACGGGTGTTGTGAGCCGTAAAGTATTTCCCCATCCTCTCCTTCAAAGTCCCGTTAAAGCGTTCGACCACTGAAGCTTTCAAATCCGAGCCTGTAGCAAAATGCACGATATTGTGCTTCTTCACGAGTTTCTGAAAAATTCTTTACCACCGTCAGTCTGTACTTTCTTGGGTGCTCCTCCTTCCTCCAAGATAGAGTCAAAGGCCCGAGTCTCCTCTGCCCCACTCTTATTTTTTAAGACCCTTACAAAAGCTATTTTAGAGTAAAACGTCTATAACCGTTAGCATGTATCAGAGGTGTGGACTCGAGTCATGTGACTTGGACTCGAGTCAGACTCGAGTCATGAATTTGATGACTTCAGACTCGACTCGACAAAATGTACAAAGACTTGCAACTCGACTTGGACTTTAACATCAATGACTCGTGACTTCACTTGGACTTGCGCCTTATGACTCGAGAAGACTTGCTACTTCCCATGAAAACTGGGGAAAAAAAAATTCACACGGCCGCGCCGCTCTCCGTTTATCTGCATCTGTGAAAAAAATGTGCACCATCCACCTGTATGCATACAGAGAGCGCGCGCTGCCTGCACGTTATCCAATCACTGTAGTCCCACGTTGTTTTGATTCGACAGCATCTAAGCAGGCACATTGCAAGACAACCAATGAAGCACATCAAGCAACAACGCGCCAGTTGTCAAAATGATACCGAAGATAGTTTGGTTTGGCTATAAAAATTACGAGGTAGTCGACAAAAAACGAGTTGCAATCTGCAAAACATGCGGATCGAAGATTACAGACGGAGCTGCCACAACGTCCAACTTTGTTCGACACCTGAAGTTGCACAAAGAAAGGTAAGTTTTGAACGAATGCTACGCACCTTATCGGATGTACCGTAACTTACTAGCTAGCTGCTGCATATTTACTGTATCAACGAGACAAACGCACGTCTCCCTTGCTGGTTCATGCTTACAAAAATATGGATTTTTGAACTGCTATTATATGGACATTCTAAAACGCTTTCGTGAAAAACGCTTAACGTTCTTTAATGTACTAAGACAGTGTTATTAAAAGACCAAACTCTGTAAATATCATATTAATAAAGTATACTATGTACAAAACATCAGATGAGCCCAGAATATGAACGCAAACACGTTTAATAACACGTTGCGTTTTCCTCCCATAGAAAACTATTATAAGAAAAGGCTTAACGTGTCTTAATATACTGAGACAGTAATATTAAAAGACCAAACTATAAATATCATATTAATAAAGTATACTAAATGTACAAAACATCAGATGAGGCCAGAATATGAACGCAAACACGTTTAACAACACGTTAAGTGTTTTCCTCCCATAGAAAACCATTATAAGAAAAGGCTTAACATGTCTTATGTAGGCTACTATGTATTCTGGGCTCATCTGATGTTTTGTACATAGTATACTTTATTGATATGATATTTACTTAGTTTGGTCTTTTAATAACACTGTCTTAGTACATAAGACACGTTAAGCCTTTTCTTATAATGGTTTTCTATGGGAGGAAAACGCAACGTGTTATTAAACGTGTTTGCGTTCATATTCTGGGCTCATCTGATGTTTTGTACATAGTATGCTTTATTAATATGATATTTGCAGAGTTTGGTCTTATAATATTACTGTCTTAGTATATTAAGCATTAAGCAACGTTAAGCGTTTTTCACGTTAAGCGTTTTAGAATTCAGTTTCAGAGTTGCTGGTGTGCTGCCTCATTGAGGTCGTTTATGTAATTTTGGTTAATCACAACTAAGCTGAACTGTCGCTGAAGACAAAATATCACAATTAAACAATGAATGCACCCCCTTTCACAACTCGGATGTAGTTGGTGCATCCCTAAACCCATCCAAGTACAACAGGAAACATAGTAAGACGTATACATTGTAAAGAGGAAAATGATAACACAGTCACAGTAGATCCACCATTAGCCTTCCCTTTTCATATCATGCCCAAACAGCAGACAGCGCATGGACAGAGTGCTACCGTAGTCTACAGTAGGGCACCACTGGGATATATACAGTATATAATAAAATAATAACGATTATAGTAGTAATGTTCAGAGATGCAATAGATTATTATAGTGCAGTTCTTAACTAATGGGAATATTGTTTAGCTTATTTTTGGTTTAATTTGGTTTACTTTAGTTATTTAATTTATTCAATTATTTTGTTTTTCTATACTTTTCATGCCAACTTGCCATGGCCCCCCTAGAACCCCCTCGCGGCACCCAAGGGTCCCCGTCCCCACTTTGAAAACCACTGCTATAAAGCATATGACTTCAGTTTCTTGAGGGAAAGGGCTTTCTTATGAATTTTGAAGCAGTGAAAATATTCTTAATATTGCATACACTGAAACTGAAATGTATTATCGTAAACCGTAGTGTACAATAGGCAATGAATATTAACACAACAACATTGATATGAGTAAAGAGTAGTTTCAAATACAACATGTGTGGCTGTAAAGGATTTTCTGACATCTGTTTCATATTCTTCTCTGTTACAGGTATGAAGAATACCAGATGAACAATATCATCGTAGATGAACCACAACAGCCTTCAATCTCACAATTCCTTGACACTCGTGTAGGGCGTTACAGCCTGACCCACCCACAGCAGAAGGCCATCTCCAATGCGATACTGTCTGACTTGATTATTGATTGCAATTTCCCTCTGTCTATTGTGGAAAATAAGAGCTTTCGTCACTTTCTGGCTGTGCTGGACAGCAAGTATACCCCAGTATGTTGCCGAACGATGACCACAAAAACAGAGAGCCTTGCTGAGGAGAGACGGTCAAAGTTAAAAACTCAATTGAGCAACACTGACCATGTTTCAGTCACTGTGGACATTTGGTCTGATCGAAAGATGAGGGGATTCCTTGGTGTCACTGTGCACTGGATGGAGCGAGATGCAGAGAGGGTACAGCTAAAGACTAATCTCTTGGCCTGCAACCGCTTCAAAGGCTCTCACACAGCAGAGCGAATCTGTGACCAATTTGAGGCAATATGTGATGAATACAACATCAAAGCTAAATTGGACTATATAATTAGTGACAATGCTGCTAACATGCGCAAGGCATTTACAGTCTGCTTCCCCAGCGAACAGGAGGAAGATGAAGATGCTGGAGATAATCTTGATGATCCTGAGCTATGGCATGACTTAACCCAAGAAGACCAGCAAACCGTCGATGCTGCTATGGCAAAGAAACAGCGCCTGCAGTGTTTTGCACACACATTGCAGCTGGTTGTGGGAGACGGTTTGAAAGAAACAAAAGCGGCATGTCTTTCTCTCTCCAAGTTATCAAAACTTAGCTCCCTGCTCCACACAAGCACAACGTTTAAAGACATCTTCGATGGTGAATTTGGGGAGCACAGAGGCATCCCTGCTGCAGTGAGCACGAGGTGGAATTCCACACTGCGGCAGGTAAAAGCAGTCCTTCATTGTGATCAGCAAAAGCTCTGCGCAGTTCTTGAGAAGGCCGGGCATAAAGAACTGTCATTCACACCACGAGAGTGGAATCTGCTGAAGGAGTTGGTGGACATCTTAAAACCGTTCGGAGAAGCAACTGATTTGACACAGGGGGAGAAAGTCATTACAATCAGTGCAGTTGTTCCATCCATCTTGTCCCTCAATCACCATCTTGAGAAGCTGAAGCCTCAAGTTCGTTTCCTGAGTGGCCTGGTCAGAGGTCTGCAGGCATCCCTGAAAAAAAGATTTCTTGGGATCTTCATTAATGTAAAAATGGCCCAGTCTCAAGAAGGGATCACTGCCCCCTTTTCAGACACAGTCTACCTGAAAGCAGCTGCCTTGGATCCAGCCTTTTGTCTGCTGTGGATTGAGCCCCATGTGCTGGTCAACCGTGACATCAAGGCAGAGGTGGCACAACGAGTTAAAGGTAAATATTATTGACTTGCAATGCAACTTAAATGCAATGTACAATAATTTGATCTTAATCTGATATAGGATCTAATGTGATATTAATCTGACTTTAACAATAATAAAAAATTTCAGTCTTGAACAGTATCATCAACATCAGAAATAAGGGCTCTTTTGTTTCTGCTGTTGTGACACGTTTTTATTTTTATTTTTAGAATTGATCCTGCAAGATGCTGCAGAGACAGAGCAGCCTGTGCCGGTGCCTGCTGAAGAAGAACTAGAGGACATGGAAGGAGAAGGGCTGTTTGCTGCATACCATAAGAGGCAGAAAAGGGATGTTGGGACCCCACCAGCAGTACAGCTAAGTCACTACATTGACATGGCAGAAGGACAGAATGCCCTTTTGTTCTGGGCACTGAACAGTAAGACTCTTCCTTCACTCTTTCAAGTAGCCATCCGAGTCTTGGCAGTGCCTGCTTCTAGTGCTCCAGTGGAGCGAGTTTTCAGCCATGGTGGCATCATTCTGCGTCCCCATCGTGCACAAATGACTGACAGACTTTTGGCCAATTTGATCTTTTGCAAATGCAATGCAGTATAGGGGCCTCCCTCCACCTGTCCACAGCACGCATGCGCGCACACACACTCACTCTCTGCTCATCACCTGTCCACACAGCTCTCTCTCTCCTGTGGTAGGAGTTTCACATGGAGTAAGATCTGTTCATTTGCAGTGCAGGTTCCCACACTGTTTTTACTTCCAGAGCTTTGGTGTTTGTCCTTCCCCGTAAACCATTTTCTCTCTCTCTCTCTCTCTCTCTCTCTCTCTCTCTCTCTCTCTCTCTCTCTCTCTCTCTCTCTCTCTCTCTCTCTCTCTATCTCTCTCTCTCTCTCTCTGCATTGTTCTAGTGCAATATGCTGTTCAAATACAAGCATTTTTTGTGTGAAAATTAAATGTTATGTTTTTTGCTGTATTTGATTAATGTTATTGTATAAAAAGGTTTAAATAAATACAAATCTTACAGACATACATGATTTGTATACATTTTATTTCTGTGGTAAGAGGACTTGAAATGACTCGAAACTAAAATGGTAGGACTTTGGACTCGACTTGAGACTTGATGGCTTTGACTTTTGACTCGACTTGGGACTTGCCTCATCTTTGACTCGACTTGACTCGGGACTCGAGGGCAAAGACTTGAGACTTACTTGTGACTTGCATAACAATGACTTTGTCCCACCTCTGGCATGTATCGATCTCCATCATTTTTATCGGCAAGTGCCTGCATGTCACATAGATCAGCCTGAAACTGTGACAAGGGATGAATAGAAAAAAACTATATTTCGATGAAAATTGTTTTTCGCACAGGTTTATGCAAAGTGTAAACATCCTGCTCTGCTAGCCAATCGGTCACTTGGTCATCGTTTAACCTGCGGCCTGTTTCTTCAGCTGTAGCTGTCTGGAACCTCTCCTTCCCACCCAAAGACCCTGGGTTAGAGGGGGTATAATACATGACCCTGGGTTAGAGGGGGTATAATACATGACCCTGGGTTAGAGGGGGTATAATACATGACCCTGGGTTAGAGGGGGTATAATACATGACCCTGGGTTAGAGGGGGTATAATACATGACCCTGGGTTAGAGGGGGTATAATACATGACCCTGGGTTAGAGGGGGTATAATACATGACCCTGGGTTAGAGGGGGTATAATACATGACCCTGGGTTAGAGGGGGTATAATACATGACCCTGGGTTAGAGGGGGTATAATACATGACCCTGGGTTAGAGGAGGTATAATACATGACCCTGGGTTAGAGGGGGTATAATACATGACCCTGGGTTAGAGGGGGTATAATACATGACCCTGGGTTAGAGGGGGTATAATACATGACCCTGGGTTAGAGGGGGTATAATATATGACCCTGGGTTAGAGGGGGTATAATACATGACCCTGGGTTAGAGGGGGTATAATACATGACCCTGGGTTAGAGGGGCTATAATACATGACCCTGGGTTAGAGGGGGTATAATACATGACCCTGGGTTAGAGGGGGTATAATACATGACCCTGGGTTAGAGGGGGTATAATACATGACCCTGAGTTAGAGGGGGTATAATACATGACCCTGGGTTAGAGGGGGTATAATACATGACCCTGGGTTAGAGGGGGTATAATACATGACCCTGGGTTAGAGGGGGTATAATACATGACCCTGGGTTAGAGGGGGTATAATACATGACCCTGGGTTAGAGGGGGTATAATACATGACCCTGGGTTAGAGGGGGTATAATACATGACCCTGGGTTAGAGGGGGTATAATACATGACCCTGGGTTAGAGGGGGTATAATACATGACCCTGGGTTAGAGGGGGTATAATACATGGCCCTGGGTTAGAGGGGGTATAATACATGACCCTGGGTTAGAGGGGGTATAATACATGACCCTGGGTTAGAGGGGGTATAATACATGACCCTGGGTTAGAGGGGGTATAATACATGACCCTGGGTTAGAGGGGGTATAATACATGACCCTGGGTTAGAGGGGGTATAATACATGACCCTGGGTTAGAGGGGGTATAATACATGACCCTGGGTTAGAGGGGGTATAATACATGACCCTGGGTTAGAGGGGGTATAATACATGACCCTGGGTTAGAGGGGGTATAATACATGACCCTGGGTTAGTTCCGTACATCACAGTTTCCTCCTGTGAATAGGCCAGTCTCCTCTTAAATATCTTAGTCTGGAATTATCATTGAGATTACTGACATACAAGTAATAACCACTCATTGTACTCATAAATAAGGTAGCCTGTGTAATCACCTTGAAATAATAGAATTATAAAATAGGCTGAATCAAAATTGTGTTTACATATGTTTAAGACTCACACTTACCTCAGCCTGTTTCTTCCACTTCATGATCTGGGTATCATTGCCGACCCTCAACCTGTTAACATGTCCTCTAGTGGCATCAGAACATAGGCAGATGGCCATGGAGTTCAGAGTGAAGAATATCTTCTCACAGCATCCTCCCCTCCACAGCTCCATCTCCAGGCATGTTGGTACAAACTTCATTTTATTTTGCCTGCTGGTGAACAAGGCCATTGACAGCACCATCCATGTCCCTCTGTCAAGGAGGTCCTGCTTCTTACGTTGAAAGTCGTCTCTGAAAAGAGGAGACATTAGAAGGTTTCTTCTCTTAGTTTTGTCTTTTGTCTCGGACAAGGCTTACATGTCAGAGTTGTACTTACTTTACTAAGTTACTTGTAGAAACGGTACAACTATATACAACATGGAAATTGTGAAATGATTTATATTGGACATCTAGTGTTAAGATGATATTGGGTTAATCCTCACATTGTGGTGATTTCTCTACCTTTGATGAGGTCTACTTTGAGGTTTCTGGCCTGGGGAAGGGTTGCCCTTTAGCAGGTGGTCATCAAAGGTGCCTTCTCCTCTGCCCCACGCCAGAGTCTCACTCCAGGAAAAGGTCTGAAAGACCTCTGTCTCCACCGGTTGGGACAAGGGACCATCTTTTTCCTGCACTAACTCCTTTTCTCTGAAAGTACATAGAAATCACACAAACCTATGATTCTACATTGTAGAGATATGGTATGGCATATCAACTGAATTATAATCTCAAGTCTAAAAAACAATCACTCTTATCACATACTTCTACTGCCTTACCTCTTGATGATGTCCTCTTTGTACTTCTTCACGTGTGACCTCATAAACAAAGCATGGAGGTATTGATGGCAATCCAGGTAATATCTGGCCCTGGCAAGGGGACCAGACCCATAGACTGGAGGTGTCCTCTTCACCTCAGGGACTTTGTTGGTCTTCCAGACAATCTCACCTTCTTCACCTTAGCTGGTGTAACAGCCAATCTCACCTTCTCCTCCTTAGCTGGTGTAACAGCGAATCTCACCTTCTTCTCCTTAGCTGGTGTAACAGCCAATCTCACCTTCTTCACCTTAGCTGGTGTAACAGCCAATCTCACCTTCTTCTCCTTAGCTGGTGTAACAGCCAATCTCACCTACTCCTCATTAGCTGGTGTAACAGCCAATCTCACCTTCTTCTCCTTAGCTGGTGTAACAGCCAATCTCACCTTCTTCTCCTTAGCTGGTGTAACAGCCAATCTCACCTTCTTCTCCTTAGCTGGTGTAACAGCCAATCTCACCTTCTTCTCCTTAGCTGGTGTAACAGCCAATCTCACCTTCTTCTCCTTAGCTGGTGTAACAGCCAATCACCTTCTCCTCATTAGCTGGTGTAACAGCCAATCTCACCTTCTTCTCCTTAGCTGGTGTAACAGCCAATCTCACCTTCTTCTCCTTAGCTGGTGTAACAGCCAATCTCACCTTCTTCTCCTTAGCTGGTGTAACAGCCAATCACCTTCTCCTCATTAGCTGGTGTAACAGCCAATCTCACCTTCTTCACCTTAGCTGGTGTAACAGCCAATCTCACCTTCTTCTCCTTAGCTGTGTGTGTGTGTGTGTGTGTATATATAGTACATTATATATCTATTAAATGGTTATATATTGATCATTATATATTATATTTATATAAATGACATATATATATATATATATATATAATATAAAGTGTAAAACTAGCAGTGTAAATGTTAAAACAATAAATGTTATAGAATAAGAGTTTACTGAAAATAATAAGTAATTAAGTGAATAATTAAACAAATGTAGTGAATGTGTCTGTTTGTAAATGAAACCTAGGCTATACAATTATTGTAATATGTAAAAGAAAAATATATTTCTATGATTTATCTTTCCTGGTTGTTTTTTCTCAGTGTCCCTGGACAGAAAATGTGCCAATCAATAAAGTTTTATTTGGTTGACGCCCCATCTGTAGATTGTGTGATTTGATTGGACAACAAGTATTTGGAGCCCTTGGTCTACGTCATTGGATATTCAATTGACACATGCACTCAGTTTCCACCTTCGAGAAACAAAAAGGAGGAAAATGTTGGTGTTTGTATTTGATTAACGTTTAATGAAAAAGTATGGATTTCAGCAAAAAAATTAAGACTCGCAACTACAGAGGACAAACATTTTATGATGAATTATTAGTATTGACCTTTTTGGTGTTTTTTAAAATTGTTATTACACGACAAATTCAAGCCAATTTTGTTTGCATTTTCAAATGATATATACTTATGTCTTATGCCTTAATTGTAGTAGCGTAACTGTGTTGTGAGATCTTAACTAGAACAATAAGAAACTATTACTGGATATAGTCAATGGGATAGTTGTTGTCATGGTAGACTTTTAAAACTAATTATGTGGCTGGCCACCCCTTTACAACTCGGAAGGCATGGTTTTGCAGATAAATGAGTAAACGTGAACTACACTCTTAAAAGAAAAGCTTCCTGTAGGATCCTTTAGGATAATATAAGGTAAACAATATACCTTAAGATTAATTTCCAAGCCTATACTCTGCCATCAGCTCGTTGTTGAACCGTTGTAGACTTCAGGGGTTCTTTGAAGAAGCCTTTTCAAAAGAGGGGTTCGTTTTGGAACCAGCAGCGCCCTCGTGAGTAAAGGGCCGCGAGCGCAGAATTCAAATTGGGACCGTTGGTCAAAAGACAACTGGAAGCGGGAAGCGCGCGGATGGTTGGAGAGACGCGACCAATAAGAGATGACTTGCAACGGATTGACGTGAAAGGTGAGTGAACCTTAGCTATTCGCTTAGCTAAGATAATAATTCATCAAACTACTATCAAATAACTTAAAAACAATACATGATGTAATGTACTCTTGGTTTTTCATTAGCTAGCCAAGCTACATAGCCTGTAATGTTAGCTGGTAATTGTTGTATAAATGTTGGTACGTTTTAGCTAACGTTAGCTACAGTAGCTAGCTAGTTAAAGTTACTGTAACGTTAGCTAACTTTAGCTAGCTAGACTCAATATTGAGAAATTGTAGTCATTTAAACCCATGAAATACTTTCTCACCATCTCATTCCATCCTCCTCCCTTTAGTACCTGGCTAATCCTGCCCCTGTCCAGTTAAGTGGTGGAGAGTTTGGGAGCTGTGAGCTCGGATAGAAAAATGTATCAACCGCCACGAACAGGTAAAACAGACACACACACACACACACACACACACACACACAGATGACCCAATGTAGATTATGTTCGACTTGACAAAAAGAAGAATACATAAAGCAGATCAGATTAGTTAGATGCATTTGATATTGAATATTCATGTTGTTTATGTTGTGTTTGTGTCTAATTGATGTCTTTCAGGTTGGCGTATTGGGGCGGATTGTTCTGTCCTCTGTATTTCAGACCAAAGCAAGACAATGTTTAAAGCTCGCTAAGGATCTACTAACAGGTTAGCCTCTATAAAGTCTTTGTATGTATTTGAAGTGTGATTATAGTGTGTTCTATGTTACTCCTTTGTCAATCCAATACTAACTGAATAGTGAATCAATCAATCAATACAGTTTGATTGTAGTGTGTTTTATGTAATTCCTTCATCTTTTCCAACACTAACTGAATGGTGAATGAATGTATTTGCAGTCAATCAATCAATCAATCAATACAGTGTTTGAACAAAATTAAACTCCAGTTGAAGAACTGGGACAAGCTACAAATCTCATTGTGGGGTAAGCCACATGTTATGAAGATGGTTAAAGCTCCTAAACGGAATTACATCATCAGCATGTTTCCACTGTCCATACCTGCCTACACCTTTAACACCATAGACAAAATGATTCATTTGGACTATTAAAAGGGCCAGGATGAACCAAGCTAGATTACATGTAAAGACTTAGAAGGGAGGATTAAAGCTCCCTAACATGTAATTATAGCAAGAAGCCTTTATAACTGCCCAGATAGACTCTCTTTATTGAGAACTCTAATAGGCCAATTTGGGTTGACATGGAAGAAGAACTTAATGCCCCATTTGGAGCATCATATTATCTGAGTCAACACTTAAATGTGGGACTGCAGAATCCCATATTATAAGAGACAGACATCCTCACCTTTCCTGACAAGCTCTGCTTCTTTATGGAACAACCATACATACAAATTAGGAGGAAAGGTGGTTGTCTGGAAAGAGTGGGATAGGTTTTGTTTTAGCCTCAACACTAATACATTTCACTTTTGCTTCATGTGTCAACTTTAATTTGAGTGTGGCTGTGGAAGACTGGTCCCTTGATGATGTCTGCAAGTGGCTGAGTACCAATGATCTCCATGATTCCATCCCATCATTCCAAGGTTCACAATATTTCTGAAGAATGCCAACTCTCTTCAATTGTCCACTTTGCAACGAGCATACTTTCTCTGTGTCCAGACGACTCACACATATTGGCCTCTATCACCAGCATGAACCACATTGTCTAATTACCTGTGGACTTAATGGGTGTGGGAAAGCAAATAGATGTTTCAGCGCCTATCGGTCACACATCTACCAAAACCACAGAGCTTTTAAGCCCCAACTTAGATGAGAATTGCCCTCATGATGAATTTGAGACGGGGACTGATCCCATTGAAGATGACATGAGCAATGTAGAGAGTCTGCCAGAGGCTGAATATGTTCAAGCCACAGAGATCAACACTGAGCAGCTAATTGAAGGTCTCAAAAAGAATATCTATTTTTTGATTTTGGAAATCAGGAAAGAACACTGCATCCCAGTTACGGTACAGAATAGCATTGTTGAGGACCTCAGAACCATTTTGGATGCATTTATGACACACTACAGCGATCCCCTCAGGTTTCATCTTACAAATAAGCAAATACATGTGGATGAACATGACGATCTCAGGGACTTGCTTAACAACTCTGCAGTATTTGAAGAATGCATTAGATGCATAAGCTCTGAGTGGATGCTGGAGCATTACCGTGTGAAAGAATTGGGCATGGTCCGGCCAATTGAAGTACCACTGAGCAACAAAGAAGGTTATAAAACAAGGTGATTTCAATACAGCTACATGGTCCCCAGGGTATATGAATATAAAGAGACATGAGACAAAACAATGGACCTGTAGAATGGAATAAGTTATAAGACCTCTATGATTCATTTCATTTGTCAGTTCTTCCAGCTAATGTGAGATGTTTAGATGACATAACATTTGAGGACACATACTGTAATTTAGCTGGCCATCTTTTCCCCTCCCTTTCTGGCTGTCCTCCCCCTTCCCTTCTAAGTTCAAGGTGGTTTATTTGTCATATACATGGAGTTAACAGTGCAATGAAATGCTGACTAGCAGGTTAACCTCTTGACAACAACAATAGAACAAGTCAGTAGCTAAGTTAATATAAAGAGTAATACAATAGTAATAAACCCTGCATTCATAACTATCCTTAACATACCTGGGGTGTTTCTGGGATAGAGGGTTGATATAAAAGTCTATATAATCAGCAATACAGGAAGATTCTGAGACACAATCACTTACTATTGGTCAGCCGTAGGGAACCGCCAACGTCTCAGGAGATATGTATTTTAGGCAGTAAGTAAAACTGCCTAGGCCTTGGAGAATCTGCCCCAAAAAGATAGACCCTGTTTATCTGTAATGTACTTATCCTCATATAGTTTACTCACTATCTCCTGGATTCATCTTTGTGTTTTCCGGTTGTGTTGAGTGGGACAATGGAACATAGTGTTTACCATTATCCTATTGTCTATTGGCTTCAAGAAGATATTCACTTTATCCATTACAACAATCTGAGCCCCCTTATCTGCTGGTTTAACACTATATTCTGATTGATGTTCAATGTTTCTAGACCTTGATTTTTTGAAAAATGTGTAAGGTTAAGCTGATATACAGGTCGGGTTCTGAATTGTGAAAAGGAAGCCACATCCCTACGTATAACAGTCTGTATAGTTTCTGACACTGACTCCAACTGAGGTTCCCAATGTGAGGGGTTTGGAAATAGTATATGAGGAAAATCTGTTTCATAATCAAAATGATCTAATAACTTCAATCTTCTATGATAGAAGTGTAGATCCCTCCGGAGCTCCCCGCAGTCCACCTGTTTAGGTGTTGGTATGAAAGTCAGTCCTCTTTCTAGAACCTCACCCTCTGCTTGGTTGAGCCCAATGGGACATTGCTGGTCAACACCTCAAATCGGTTGTGAAGTAGTATGGACATATTGATGGAACAAGGTCACTAAACTGGTGGTTAGACAGGGTAGATCCAAGAGCAGGCCTCTGCTGTCATCTAGAGGGCGTTTCTCTGTACTGCTTGACACATGGAGACTCAATGGAGGCACAGTGCAAAGTGCTCAAATTAAGGCCCAAACAATTGTTTGTCAGGCTGGGATCTATAAAGCAGTATGTTCTTCAATTAGATGCCAACTAATATTCATACAGGGACAATAGGTGGGGCAGGAGGAAGAATGGTGTTCCTGATTTTCAGAGGAATTCCCCTTATTTTTTTTAAGCTTCAGATTGAGATTGTTGTTATTCTCCAATATGTTTTTCTTCAGTGAGCCACTCTGGATTCTCCAAGGGGAATACTCCCTCTATTCTCCACTAGAGAGTTGGAGCTCCATGCTTTTGCTGGGAATTGTCCACTGTTGGTATACATTTATTTGGTCCCCAAAATACCAAAATAAAAAGGTGTATTTGTCTAGTTTTACCTGAGTCCCCAGTTAGCATCCATGTGGCTCATTTAAAAGTTTCAACAAAAAAAACGTACTCCTGACCTTTCACCACAATAGGCTTCTTCAGACAATGGGACAACAAGTACCAGCAGGTGTTTACTGCCATCTAGTGGAAGATACCAATAAAACACTTTATTATCAGGGTGGGGAGGGGGCTCAGCTGAAACAGAAAGTAAAGTTGTTCTTTTGTACAGGATCCATTTTGAGACGACAGAGCAGAAAACACTGTCTGGAGAGAAGTACAAAATAAAGTAAGTATTTCTGAACAATAGTCTATTCTAATGGACAGAGTAAGAGAATGAATACCTGGAATGAGATATTACTAGTTAGTAGAACTGCTACTTGAGCTTAGTTTGATGGGGGTTTGATGTTTATCTCAGGGTTTCTCAATCCTTTTGTTCTTGCCCAGCATTTACACACCTGATTGAACTAATCATCAGATAATTTAAGACAGTTTATTATTTGAGGCATACAAATGAACATTCTCAAATTAAAAACCTTTTGGATTTGTAGGCCTGTTTACACTTTATTATAGGCATACAGGAATTCACATTTGAGGAAAAAAGCTCAACTTAATTTGGTTTCAAGTAAATTATATGTTTAGCTAAAATAATGTAACAAGAAGAAGTACAAAAAAAAACTGAAGCAAGATTCAAAACAATGTGATGAGTTACTGCTGTCGCATGCAACTGACTGTTAGCTCCACCCTCTGGTTACTGTTGTTATATCAAGTGAGATGACAGAGGAGAAAACACTATATGGAGAGATAAAAAAATATGTAGTATTTCTGAACAATAATCTAGTCTAAAGGACAGAGTAAGATAATAAATACATTGAATGACAGTATTACTACTTAGTAGAAGGATCACAAACTCACCGGGTTCTGTCATATTATTATCCTACACCAGTGAAGTCAGAAGTTATGGGTTTTCCTCATATGAAAGTGAAAGTAAGTTTGTAGCCTACGCAGTTACAATATGGCTGTTGAAACTGTGGCGCACATTTCTCGGCAACATTAGACGTAGGATAAATGTGTTGATTTGAAGGAAAGACGGGCAGACTCTGGTAAGTCTAGGCTACACAGAACTATTATAAAGTTAAGTCGTCGTCAGACATTCAATAGACAGAGCAGGCTTGAGATATGATTCTTTATCATGCTGACCAACCTGGGCCTGGTTTCCACGATGGGATTTAGGCTTAATGCTGGGGGCGCATAAAAAGTGGGAAACGAGACTGAACAAAATACAAAGTTGAGTAAACGCTATTTTGCAAAGAAAATGGTGTGTGAGAGAGTTTACCCTCCACTACAACCCTGTTGATGTGGTGGTGAGCAGCGTAGAGGGTATAGTCCTTTAGTCTCTATGGACCAGATGGTAGTGTACAGTTCAGAGATGGCTTGATGTGGTGTGCAACATAGAGTGAATAGTCCTTTAGTCTCTATGGACCAGATGGTAGTGTACAGTTCAGAGATGGCTTGATGTGGTGTGCAGCATAGAGTGTATAGTCCTTTAGTCTCTATGGGCCAGATGGTAGTGTACAGTTCAGAGATGGCTTGATGTGGTGAGAAGCATAGAGTGTATAGTCCTTTAGTCTCTATGGACCAGATGGTAGCGTACAGTTCAGAGATGACTTGATGTGGTGAGCAGCATAGAGTGTATAGTCCTTTAGTCTCTATGGGCCAGATGGTAGCGTACAGTTCAGAGATGGCTTGATGTGGTGTGCAGCATAGAGTGTATAGTCCTTTAGTCTCTATGGGCCAGATGGTAGTGTACAGTTCAGAGATGGCTTGATGTGGTGTGCAGCATAGAGTGTATAGTCCTTTAGTCTCTATGGGCCAGATGGCCAGTTGGTGAGGGCTACAGCATGGGGAAAGAAACTGTTCAGATGGGGGTCTATAACATCCAATCACATAGGTTTACAGCAGCTGACAGATGCAAAATCATCGCTACTAACTCAAACTTCCTTGGTTTAAATACAATTTCTGTAAAGATTAAAAAAAAAAAAAAGTATATAATTTATACATCATGAGCCTCATCTTGAAGAGTCACCTGCGACAGCAGTCATATGAATGCTGATCTGGGATCAGTTTTGCCTTTTAGATCATAATGAATAAGACTACATGGAGAGGGGGGACCTGATCCCAGATCAGCACTCCTCCTCTGAGACACTGCCTTTATGAATAAGGTCCCAGGAGTCACCAGGACCAACTGGAAGTCGTTCTGGATAAGAGCTTCTGCTAAATGACTAAAATGTAAGTGTAGTATGAGTCAGCAGGACCAGGAAACCAAACACATGGTGTTGTAAAGTCTAGTTACAGCAGGGGTTCACTGCCATCTAGTGGAAGATACCAATAAAACACTTTATTATCAGGGTGGGGAGGGGGCTGAGCTGAAACAGAAAGTAAAGTTGTTCTTTTGTACAGGATCCATTTTGAGACGACCGCGCAGAAAACACTATATGGAGAGAACTGATAAATAAAGTAAGTATTTCTGAACAATAATCTATTCTAATAGACAGAGTAAGAGAATGAATACCTGGAATGAGATATTACTAGTTAGTAGAACTGCTACTTGAGCTGAGTTGCTGACAGACAGCCGTTTTCAAAGTGTTATCACATGTTATCAGTCAAACGTCTGGTGAAGATGGTGCAGGAGCTTTTCAATGATATGGTTTGATGTTTATATCAGGGTTTCTCAATCCTTTTGTTCTTGGCCAGCATTTACACACCTGATTCAACTAATCATCAAATATTTTAAGACAGTTTATTTGAGGACTGTTAACAATTATTATAGGCCTACAGTACATCATATTTCGGAGAGAAAAAAACACAACTAAACCTGGTTTGGAGTACATTATAAGTTTAGCTAAAATAATGTAAGAGATGTCTTGAAGAAGCACAAAAAAAAAAATTGAAGCAAGATTTGGCACAATGTCAGGAGTTACTGCAATCACATGCAACTGACTGTTAGCGCCACCCTCTGGTTACTATTGGTATATAAAGGGGTGAGGCCATGACTGCAGTTGAAACTGAAAATAACAAAGTATCTGTACAGGGGCCATTTTGAGATGACAGAGCAGCTCATAGTTTAATCTCTAAACTGCAACGCAGTTTGAAAGTAAAGTGAGTATTTCAGGTTAATAATCTAGAATAAAGGGAACATTTGGAATTCACCAAACTAGTGTTGGAGTGCTGCTGGGCCATTCCTACCATGCAGAGCCTTTTCTGGCCCCAGGAAATATCACTTCTTATTTAGTGGAAAATGTGGATTCCAAAAGGCTTTAAATATAAAGTCAGGTGTCCTTTACCTTAAACTGGAGGCAAAAGAAACGCACACCTGTTTAGGAGAGGTGCTGGGTAGCAGAGGAGAACACCTGTTTAGGAGAGGTGCTGGGTAGCAGAGGAGAACACCTGTTTAGGAGAGGTGCTGGCTAACAGAGTAGAACACCTGTTTAGGAGAGGTGCTGGCTAACAGAGTAGAACACCTGTTTAGGAGAGGTGCTGGCTAACAGAGTAGAACACCTGTTTAGGAGAGGTGCTGGCTAGCAGAGTAGAACACCTGTTTAGGAGAGGTGCTGGGTAGCAGAGGAGAACACCTGTTTAGGAGAGGTGCTGGGTAACAGAGGAGAACACCTGTTTAGGAGAGGTGCTGGCTAGCAGAGTAGAACACCTGTTTAGGAGAGGTGCTGGCTAACAGAGGAGAACACCTGTTTAGGAGAGGTGCTGGCTAGCAGAGTAGAACACCTGTTTAGGAGAGGTGCTGGGTAGCAGAGGAGAACACCTGTTTAGGAGAAGTGCTGGCTAACAGAGGAGAACACCTGTTTAGGAGAGGTGCTGGGTAACAGAGGAGAACACCTGTTTAGGAGAGGTGCTGGCTAGCAGAGTAGAACACCTGTTTAGGAGAGGTGCTGGGTAGCAGAGTAGAACACCTGTTTAGGAGAGGTGCTGGCTAACAGAGGAGAACACCTGTTTAGGAGAGGTGCTGGGTAACAGAGGAGAACACCTGTTTAGGAGAGGTGCTGGCTAACAGAGGAGAACACCTGTTTAGGAGAGGTGCTGGGTAACAGAGTAGAACACCTGTTTAGGAGAGGTGCTGGCTAACAGAGTAGAACACCTGTTTAGGAGAAGTGCTGGCTAACAGAGGAGAACACCTGTTTAGGAGAGGTGCTGGGTAACAGAGGAGAACACCTGTTTAGGAGAGGTGCTGGCTAACAGAGGAGAACACCTGTTTAGGAGAGGTGCTGGCTAGCAGAGTAGAACACCTGTTTAGGAGAGGTGCTGGCTAACAGAGGAGAACACCTGTTTAGGAGAGGTGCTGGGTAACAGAGGAGAACACCTGTTTAGGAGAGGTGCTGGCTAACAGAGGAGAACACCTGTTTAGGAGAGGTGCTGGGTAACAGAGTAGAACACCTGTTTAGGAGAGGTGCTGGCTAACAGAGTAGAACACCTGTTTAGGAGAGGTGCTGGCTAACAGAGTAGAACACCTGTTTAGGAGAGGTGCTGGGTAGCAGAGGAGAACACCTGTTTAGGAGAGGTGCTGGCTAACAGAGTAGAACACCTGTTTAGGAGAGGTGCTGGGTAACAGAGGAGAACACCTGTTTAGGAGAGGTGCTGGGTAACAGAGGAGAACACCTGTTTAGGAGAGGTGCTGGGTAAGAGAGGAGAACACCTGTTTAGGAGAGGTGCTGGGTAGCAGTGTAGAACACCTGTTTAGGAGAGGTGCTGGCTAACAGAGTAGAACACCTTTTTAGGAGAGGTGCTGGCTAACAGAGTATAACACCTGTTTAGGAGAGGTGCTGGGTAACAGAGTAGAACACCTGTTTAGGAGAGGTGCTGGCTAGCAGAGTAGAACACCTGTTTAGGAGAGGTGCTGGCTAACAGAGGAGAACACCTGTTTAGGAGAGGTGCTGGCTAACAGAGTAGAACACCTGTTTAGGAGAGGTGCTGGGTAGCAGAGTAGAACACCTGTTTAGGAGAGGTGCTGGATAACAGAGTAGAACACCTGTTTAGGAGAGGTGCTGGGTAACAGAGTAGAACACCTGTTTAGGAGAGGTGCTGGGTAGCAGAGTAGAACACCTGTTTAGGAGAGGTCCTGGGTAACAGAGTAGAACACCTGTTTAGGAGAGGTGCTGGCTAACAGAGGAGAACACCTGTTTAGGAGAGGTGCTGGCTAACAGAGTAGAACACCTGTTTAGGAGAGGTGCTGGCTAACAGAGGAGAACACCTGTTTAGGAGAGGTGCTGGGTAGCTAAGTCGTAGTTTAGTTACAGCAGGTGTTTACTGCCATCTAGTGGAAGATACCAATAAAACACTTGATTATCAGGATGGGGAGGCGACTGAGCTGAAACTGAAAGTACATGATCCATTTGGAGATGACAGAGCCGAAAACACTATATGGAGAGAACTGAAAAATAAAGTAAGTATTTCTGAACAATAATCTATTCTAATGGACAGAGTAAGAGAATGAACACCTGGAATGAGATATTACTAGTTAGTAGAACTGCTACTCGAAATGTATGACTGTAAGTCGCTTTGGATAAAAACGTCTGCCAAATGGCATATTATTATAATCAATAGGCCTTAGTGTTATAAGGTAGACTATTATCATTGTCATTAAGGAGACACCTATTTTACAACCCTTATTCCATGGAACATATTAACGCTGTAGAACTGATGCGCATCAAGAAATAAGGTGACAAATCACAGGAAAACTACTTTAGGCTCTCTAGAGCACGTTAGATACATTCTGTCGGAGGTGGTTTAAACTGCATTCTAATGTCGACTTTGCTTATGGAAAACCATGTCATGCGAAGGTTTTTACACATGCTCAGTTCTTGGGTCTCGAGTGGAAATTTGAAATGGAAGTTATGGAACTCCATCATGTGCTTCTGTTATGAGAAAAACTCCACAATAAAACTGACATTAAATGTGGAGAATGATAGATCTGTTGGCCATCAAGTAGCCTATTAATTGTTATGCCTGTCTAGGCTACTGTAGCCTGCCGTTTTATACTATAAATATGTTGAAATGACTGGAGTCTTTGCAAATCATTTTGTGCCACTCGTGTAGCCAACCTGGAGCTGGCAAACAGATGTAAAAAATAGCCTTTAACTTCAGTTTATTGTTGTTGTAGCCTCGTGTTATTATGTAATTAATAATGGCCGTGTTTAGTTAATTCAATTGGAAGTTATCAAGTGTCACCATGGTCACAGTTCTATCTCAATTGCTGAACTGATGTTAGAATGCATTAGATTGAAGGTAACAGTCAGCCAGATTAGGCTACAGGTAAAGAAATAACCTGGCTGTTGTTGACAAGCATGGACCTATTCAGTTCATATCCATGTTATTAATATTTGATTCATTGATTGAAATTACGACCCCATCCTCAGTAGCCTATTCCAGCAGGCTACTGGGCAACAGAAGCACTTCCTACCTCAAAATCGCCTTGCTATTCATGTTAAATAAATGTATCTGTCAATTTGAACTAAGCAAGCTGCTAAATCATTCAGCTTACATCTTGCCTACATCTTGCCCAGGCTACTGGAGGCTGTCTGAAATAAGATGTAGGCCTATCAGGGGCTATGTTTTGGCCTAGTTTTCAGGCCTTGTGGGCGGGTTTTGAGGAGTCATTGGCCTCGAAAAAGTAATTGCATTAAATAACCTGACTGTTTGGATGTGTCTGTTAGTAAATGTTTTATTTCTAAGAGATCATGAGTAAAAGAGAACAATGGACATTCTAGAATGAGTTGTCACTGTGTTAACTACAACCAACATGCTGCATCTCTGTTTAGGGGTCAGTGGTCTAAAATGAGTCTCTCTGGGGAGAGAGGGGGGCCCTGCCTCTAAAATGAGTCTCTCTGGGGAGAGAGAGGAGGGGGGCCCTGCCTCTAAAATGAGTCTCTCTGGGGAGAGAGAGGAGGGGGGCCCTGCCTCTAAAATGAGTCTCTCTGGGGAGAGAGAGGAGGGGGGTCCTGCCTCTAAAATGAGTCTCTCTGGGGGACATGACACCAAAGCTAAGAGGTGAGATGACAATTTTGTTTAAGAATTCTTAAGTTTATTTCCAAAACGCTATATCCACAATTGTTTTTCAGCAGAAATGATTGCCTTGGATACCTTCAATATTACTGTTCTCAGAGTTTTTATTAATGGATTTGAGATGTGTATAAAAATAAATGTTTTTTTGGCTAAATGCTATATATCCATTGTTTAGCTGGAATGGAATGTTCGTATCCTGTATATTTGACTGTGATATGTGGTTGTCTCACCTAGATATCTTTAGATGAATGCACTTACACACAGATCTCATATTACTGGATTTAGTTTTTTAAACAATTTTTAATATTGATGTTACAAATGTATTATGTGAACAGTTCTTTATAAAAAATGTCGTTATTTGTTACATTTGACTGTGTAAATCCTAGCAGTACTACTTATTTCTCTGAGAGTGAGGCAGATGTACATTCAATAATTAGTTGTCACTGTGTTAACCACAACCAACATGCTGTATCTCTGTTTAGGGGTTAGTGGTCTAAAGTTAGTCTGCATGGGGAGAGAGAGGAGGGGGTCCCTGCCTCTAAAATGAGTCTCTCTGAGGGACATGACACCAAAACTAAGAGGTGAGCTGACAATATTGTTTAAGAATTTATATTCCAAAGTGCTATATAGGAGAAAGAAAATCACATATATGTTTTTTCATACCCATTTTCTACTCTGAGACCCTTTGTGGATATGGGCCCAGATCTCAAAATATGGTTATAAAAAACAACGAATTTTTGTTTTACATAATAAAAAATAGAATATTACTAATGTAAGCCACAGTAAAGACTTGGTTTAGTTTATTGTGTTGCTCTGCTCATGTCCGCGTTCTGGAACTGTCCGCGTCCCTGTACAGAACTGTCCGCGTCCACGTACGGTTTGGCGCCAAGCATATTGTCCAGTTACGCGCAGAGTGGGCTGAGGTGATGTTGGGGAATAACGACGGAGTTTGTTACAGTGTTGAGACACCAAAGTTTATTGTTCAATTTGCTTTATTGCGTAATGGTCAGTGACAGTATGAGTGTAGCCAGATCCTTTTCACTCGCTATTCTTGTTTAATTGTGTGGTTCACCGGATTCGTCATCATCCTCGAGGGACAGACAAACGACCTGCTAGTTAGCCAAGCTAGTCGGTACAGCTAGCTAAGCTAGCTACTCTACCAACAGCATCCTAGTTATCCTATCTACCACTACATCATCACTGGCTGCCTGCATTTCTTGTGGACCGATGGAGCTCCCTGGTTGTTTCTTCCACATGTTAAATATCGTGGTGGACTTCTACCTCTCTCGTTGACGGATGCTGGCCTACGCTCCCTCTGTCCGGTTCTCCTCTCTTCACTAGATGGACGGTAACTTTAGTGTTTAACCCCTCTGTGTCCAAGGATTGAACTTTTGAATATTATTTTCGGGGCACCTCAAGTGACATTTTTTACAACGTTGATTTCTGATAAAATTAGTTCATTGCATCCGCCATGGAGCCCAGTTTCATAATATTACCTTCTGTCCCTGGTTATGAACTAACCGCGAAAAAACAAGCCTTATGTTTGGGCATTTTTCACCCTACCAGCTCCTATTAGTTCTATTGAGCTCCGTGACACCGACTCGCCTTCAGAACGTTCTATTCCCAGCCCATTGTTCTGCGTCACAATGCCAGCTTCACTATTGTTATCAATGAGACCGGGCTGCGTTAACCCTGTAGGTTTACCTCAGGTAACTGATTATTACCAAGGTTACGGCTACTTGGTGAGCGCTAACCCTGTAGGTTTACCTCAGGTAACTGATTATTACCAAGGTTACGGCTACTTGGTGAGCGCTAACCCTGTAGGTTTACCTCAGGTAACTTATTATTAACAAGGTTACGGCTACTTGGTGAGCGCTAACCCTGTAGGTTTACCTCAGGTAACTGATTATTAACAAGGTTACGGCTACTTGGTGAGCGATAACACTGTAGGTTTACCTCAGGTAACTTATTATTAACAAGGTTACGGCTACTTGGTGAGCACACACACTGTTCACCTGAGTACACGTTGTGGTCAACTATAGTGAGGTGAGACACAGTTTAAGAGGCGATGGCTGGCGGATAGCCATCAAACATTAAACATTTTCTGATCATGGTTAACCATATATATATATTTTTTTAAAGTGTACAATCTAAACAAAACGCATGTCCCTGTCCTCTTTTTCAAGATGTGGCCGATTTAAACAGCCAGAAGACATTTTTTAATTAAGAAATAACCATTTTTTTGACGACTTGTTGTTTCTAAGTGGCTGGTGGGTAATTTGATATGCATCGAACTCTTCCTTCATAGGCATCAAAATGAGGGAATGCTGCGCAGGTTCACTGAGTTGCAAACTAAATGGGTATAATGGGGTGATTGTTGTCTAATTGGGTGGTCTAGCTAATGGATTTGTAGATCTGACGCAGTTGCTACCTCAGATTATGAGCCTAGCAAGTGTCATGAATGAGTTATGTAGTACCCACATACGGCCACATGGAAGAGCAAGAGTGCCATAAACCCATACTGTTTTTTGCCATATAAACCCTAAACCTAACAATCAATCAAATGTATTTATAAAGCCCTTTTTATACCAGCAGATGTCACAAAGTGCTATACAGAAACTCTTACCCTTCTTATAACCTATTTTAGCCGTAACCCTAACCCCTAATTCTAGGGTAGGGTAGCCTAGAACACTTTTAGAAACTATTTTAGTAATAATATTATCTTAGTAAATACAATTATAGTATTAAATAGCGTTTTGATTATTTTGTTGTTATTTTATTATATGTATAATTGCAAAACAGAACACTTGATAAATAAGAGACATTTGTTTAATTTTTCAAATGTGGTTTGAATTGGGTGACCTAGTAACCTCTGTGTGAAGGTCCAGCAATTGGCGTGGGGCAGGTTTGAGACTGATCTAATACACTTTATTTCTCAGCTGCCTCACCAATGTCTGTATGTGAATTAATAACTTTTAATTGCTAAATATTTCCAATAGATGGCAGCATAAGACCATGAAGCATCAGTTATAGGCTACAAGCAGCAATATGATTGACATGAAATAGCATGCAACCAAATACTATATGTCCCATGATTTTCTGAAATGGTCACTCATTACTTTAGCTAGCTATATATCTCGTATTAATCCTGTGATGCTTTTGGAAGAGCAATTAAATAGTGACTATAGCAGGTGTTGAACCCCTGGTAAATAATCACCAGTCAGATGCTCCAACCTCAACCCTAGTATACATGCATTTTAAAATATCAAATATATCGATTAAACAACCTCGGAATAGATAAGACAAGAGTGTGTCTTCCAGCCCACCAATAAATTACATCATGCAACCCTCCCGTTTAGCAAATGTACCTCAACATGCCCCTCGCTTGTGCTAGAAGGCAGAGTGCTCGCTGCTGGTTGATGAATCTGACAATGAATGTACCAGGAAAATACGTTTTTCTCAACCAGAGGTGACTAAATTAATGTTCAGGCTTATTGATAATCGTTATAGTAATCAAGTATAATTTCAAAACATGAGCATAAAACAGGTAATAATAAACATGAATCATCATTATATTATTTCACAGTAATCTGTTAAATGCTTTTTTCAGTCATTCCTCTTGCGTTAGCAGTGTGGAAAGGGACAGTAAAAAGCGTGTGCAGGAGTTTTCCTGTGAGGGGGAGTGGTGGTGTATCCAGGGAGAAAACTTAACAAACCTTCTGAAATGTCATTTGTGGTCTTACGCTTCCATCTATTGGAATTATTTAGCAACTGCAGTAGTACTGAATAAAGTATATCCTTACTAAAGTAGTAATTACTCTGAATTTCAAAATATGAAATTTTCTAGTTAATTCTACCACTTACAACCATAACATATCCATTTATAGCATAACAAACAATGAAACTGACATAAACCAAAAACACCATACATTTAGTTAACTATATATATAAAAAAAACTATTTATTTAGATGGGTGACATTATCTGCCAAAGTAACACCACTGTAGATAAAGAAGAGCTCTCCAGTAATTGTACCAAAACTTTCAAAGGCCATTTTCTCAAAATTGAGGTCACACGTTTATCATCTTTCAAAGCAGAATTACTTTCCCATTGTTCCTCAACTGTAGTGTATTATATACCTTTTTCTAGCTGAGTCTGTACTTTTATCCAATGTAAAAAAACACAATTTCAAATTCTGCTAAATAAGTTCGAATCGAGCCGGTCGGCCACATTAGACTGTGTAAAACCTAGTAGTACTACTTATTTCTCTGAGAGTGAGGCAAATATGTTATGACTGTGTAAAACCTAGCAGTACTACTTATTTCTCTGAGAGTGAGGCAGATATATTATTACTGTGTAAAACCTAGCAGTACTACTTATTTCTCTGAGAGTGAGGCAGATATATTATTACTGTGTAAAACCTAGCAGTACTACTTATTTCTCTGAGAGTGAGGCAGTATATATTATTACAGTGTAAAACCTAGTAGTACTACTTATTTCTCTGTGAGTGAGGCAGATATATTATTACTGTGTAAAACCTAGAAGTACTACTCATTTCTCTGAGAGTGAGGCAGACATATATTATTACTGTGTAAAACCTAGCAGTACTACTTATTTCTCTGAGAGTGAGGCAGATATATATTATTACAGTGTAAAACTTAGTAGTACTACTTATTTCTCTGTGAGTGAGGCAGATATATTATATTATTACTGTGTAAAACCTAGTAGTACTACTTATTTCTCTGAGAGTGAGGCAGATATATTGCATTTTGCAAAAAAACTTGATTATTTGTCTCTCTGAAATGAAACCATCAAGTGATAGATTTTAAACAAATACATGTCTGTCATTGAACAATCCCATACCATGATTAGCTACTGAAAACACACACCAATCTCTTTCATAATTTCTTCTAACAATAAAAGCTAATTTACGAACATTTCTGAAAATAGATATATAGCGTTTTGGAATGAAACTCTTCTTATGTTTCCCCATCTGAACTCGGAGTAGATGAGAGACGTAATGTTTGTCTCTGTTGTATCGAAGCCCAATCAAGCAGGAGAGACCAGCCTCCCCTGTACCCAGCTGTGTGTCCATGAAGAGTGACCGGTCTATGGTTCATCCTATAGTGTTTAGAGTGGGAGACTTTTCTAGTGAACAAAGGTAAGAAGAACTCATGGGTCATGGTCAGTGAGTTAAACAACACTGTCTCTAGTCATTTCTCATCTCCCATTTTACCATTTATTTTTGTTGTTTTCATAATCCATAGGCTAATCCTTTTTTCCATTTTCATAGTCCTAAAACAATATCAAACCAATACTACATTCCCTCCCTGTGTGTGTTTGTGTGTCTGAGTGTGTGAGTGTGTGAGTGAGTGTGTGTGTGTGTGTGTGTGTGTGTGTGCACTCCCTGGATGAGGAGATCTAATCTGATGTTTTGTCCACAGAAACCAACAGGAGAGATCAGAGTCAGAGATGCTCAGTAGTCAGTCTTCCCTGAACCATCAAACAGACCTGGCCTCCATATTCAGTGTATGTGGTCCTGTTATGTACATTTGTTTTTGTTTACCTCAAGTAAAGTTAATCTGTCAATCATTCATTAATGTGTTATTGAGAAAGCATTTAGTCTCTTGCTAAACTTATTTACTTGATTTATTTCAGTTGCTTGAAGAGAATATTCTGACATTTGTGAAGAAGGAGCTGAAGATGTTCAAGAGGATTCTTAGTCCAGAACTCCCAGAAGGCTTTGAGAGTCAGAAGCAGGATAAGGAAGTGGTGGATGCTGAAGATGAGAAGCAGGAGAGCAGTGCCAGAGAGGGGGCTCTAAAGATCACACTGCACATCCTGAGGAAAATGAACCAGAAGGAGCTTGCTGACACACTGGAGAAAAGTAAAAGCTTTCTGCCTCATGTTGAATGCTGTTTTATAACAAACATTTAAAAGCTGTAGCTAAAGTACAGCTAAAGTAGCTGTGTAACTCAGTGATATTGTAGCAGCCTTAACACAACACCTAGTGACCTCTTCAAACTTTAAAACACAGTCCCACAATACTGTAGGCATTAAAACATACGCAATATTAATATCCTCTGTGTTATTTCTTCATTCAGATGAGCTTGCTGTGATTTGCCAACGTGAACTCAAATCTAATCTAAAGAAGAAGTTTCAATGTGTATTTGAGGGGATCGCTAAACAAGGAAACCCAACACTTCTCAATAAGATCTATACAGAGCTCTACATCACAGAGGGTGGAACAGGAGAGGTCAATAATGAACATGAGCTGATACAGATTGAGACAACAACCAGGAAACAAGTAAGACCAGAGACTGCAATCAAATTCAACGACATCTTCAAACCCTTAACTGGACAAGACAAACTTATCAGAACTGTGCTGACAAAGGGAGTTGCTGGCATTGGAAAAACAGTCTCTGTGCAGAAGTTCATTCTGGACTGGGCTGAAGGAAAAGCAAATCAGGATGTCCAATTTGTATTTTCATTCCCTTTTCGGGAGCTGAATTTGATGAAAAAGGAAAAACACACTTTCATTGAACTTCTCAATCACTTCTCAAAGGAAACCAAAGAATCAAGAATCTCCAACTACGACAAGTACAAAGTTCTGTTCATCTTTGATGGTCTGGATGAGTGCCGACTGCCCCTAGACTTCCAGAAGAACAAGATCTGTTGTGACGTCACAAAGTCAACCTCAGTGGATGTTCTGCTGACAAATCTCATCAAGGGAAATCTGCTTCCCTCTGCTCTCCTCTGGATAACTACCCGACCTGCAGCAGCCAATAAGATCCCTTCAGGGTGTGTTGACCAGGTGACAGAGGTACGAGGATTCAATGACCCACAGAAGGAGGAGTACTTCAGGAAGAGATTCAGTGATGAGGACATGGCCAGCAGAATCATCTCACACACAAAGACATCAAGGAGCCTCCACATCATGTGCCACATTCCAGTCTTCTGTTGGATTTCTGCAATAGTCCTTGAACACATGCTGAAACATACGAGAGAAGAGATGCCCAAGACTCTGACTGAGATGTACACACACCTTGTGGAGTTTCATACCAAACAGAAGAATGAAAAGTATCTTGGGAAAGAAGAGACAGGTCCACACTGGAATAAAGAGAGCATTCTGTCACTGGGAAAACTGGCTTTTCAACAGCTTGTGAATGGCAATCTGATTTTCTATGAAGAAGACCTGAAAGAGGCTGGCATTGATGTCAATGAAGCCTCAGTGTACTCAGGATTGTGCACACAGATATTTAAAGAGGAATGTGGGCTGTACCAGGACAAGGTGTACTGCTTCGTGCATCTGAGCATTCAGGAGTTTCTGGCTGCTGTATATGTGTTCCTCTCATTCATCAACAACAATGAAAATCTAATGGCCAAACCTCAATCAACGTCCAGTAACTTTTCTGTGAGGATCAGACACAAGCGTAAAGTTACCTTCTACAAGAGTGCTGTGGATAAAGCCTTACAAAGTGAGACAGGAAACCTGGACCTGTTCCTCCGATTCCTTTTGGGCCTCTCACTGGAGTCCAATCAGAAGCACTTACGAGGTCTACTGACAAAGACAAGAAGCAGCTCACAGAGCCATGAAGAAACAGTCAAGTACATCAAGGAGAAGATCAGGGAGAATCCCTCTCCAGAGAGGTGCATCAATCTGTTCCACTGTCTGAATGAACTGAATGACCATTCTCTAGTGGAGGAGATCCAAAGCTACCTGAGATCAGGAAGTCTCTCAGGAGCCAAACTGTCACCTGCTCAGTGGTCAGCTCTGGTCTTTGTGTTGCTGACTTCAGAAAAGGAGCTGGATGTGTTTGACCTGAAGAAATACTCCAGATCAGAGGAAGGTCTTCTGAGGCTGCTGCCAGTGGTCAAAGCCTCCAGAGCTGCTCTGTGAGTACATAAAATGACATTTAAGCACTAATCATCAGCAAGAAATATTAAGTTTAGAGTAAAATATGTATTATAATATGTATATAATATTCTATTGAAAAACATATTGAATAAATGCATTGATTTTCACATTAGTATAACAATATGACCATACAATTCTAGGAGACGGAAGATGAATCTATATGTTGTTTAAGAGAATAAACCAAATGCATCTGCCATTGTCCTTCTACACTACTGGTGTTAAATTAACAGTTTGTGAAATCATGATGATCTCATTGTCAGGCTGTCAGGCTGTGGAGTCACAGAGGAAGGCTGTGCTTCTCTGGTCTCAGCTCTGAAGTCAAACCCCTCACACCTGAGAGAGCTGGATCTGAGTAACAATGACCTGAAGGATTCAGGAGTGAAGCTGCTCTCTGCTGGACTGGGGAATCCCCACTGTAAACTGGAGACTCTGAGGTCAGTATTCCTGTAGTTGGTCAACAAGTGATAACTGTTCACCAGATCCACATGTGTTTACCAGGCACACATAGTCCACACCATTTGTGTTTGGACAGTGAAGCTTACATTTTTACATTTGGTGCTATGCTGCAGCATTTTGGATTTGAGGTATAATGTTTCATATTAGGCGACAGTACAGAATGTCACCTTTTATTTGAGGTTCTTCATACATATCTGTTTTACTGTTTAGATACGAAAGCACTTAATGTATGTAGTTCTCTCATTTGAAAAAGTCATAATTATTTGGACTAATTAATTTAGTCTAAAGTTTAGTATTTGGTCCCATATTCCTTACCCACAGTGATTACATCAAGCGTGTGATTCTACAAACTGGTTTAATGCATTTGCAGTTTGTTTTGGTTGTGTTTTGGATGATGTTTTTCCCAATAGAATCTGAATGGTGAATAATGTACTGTCATTTTGGAGTCACTTCACTTGTATTGTCAGTAAAAATATAATATGTTTCTAAACACTTCTACATTCATGTGGATGCTACTATGATTATGAATAATCATGAATGAATCGTGAATGATGATTAATGAGAAAGTTACAGAGGAACAAGGATCATACCCCCTCTGTTATTGGTAATGGTGAGAGGTTAGCATGTTTTGTTGTAGCCTCTGTAAATGTCTCATTCATTATTATTCATGATTCATTCACAATCTTTCTTAATCATGGCATCATCAGGATTAATTTAGTAGTGTTTAGAAACATGTTATCTACTCACTTAGACAGAAAATTACTCCAGTCATCATCCACCATTCAGTTACTATCGGGCAAAACATAACCCAAAACACAACCAAAACAAACTGCAAATGCAACCAACGAGTTTACAACCGAATACTCAACTTTTGAATACTTTAATGCATTATAAGTCAAATGGTCAGAATACGTATGACTTCTTCAAATGGGGGGACTAGATACATAAAGTGCTTTCATTTCTAAATGGTGAAACAGATATGTATGAAAATACCCTAAAATAAAAGGTGACATTATATACTGTCACCTCATATGAAACATTTGATCTCAAATCCAACATGCTGGAGTATAGAGCCACATTTAAAATGTTAGCTTCACTTTCAAAATAGATATGGTGTGGACTGTATACTCAATACAATCTAAATATGATACCTCACTGTCTGTCTTTTGACTGATACTGCTTTTTAAACTGCTCTGGTCAGTCTACTCAAATATTTGTACTTTTATAATTTTCTCTCTACAAGCAATACTTTGATAATTTGTCATTTCTAATAATAATACATTAATTTATGAATATGTATGGCAGGTTTCAGGACACTGATATATCTTAATATGTATAAAAAATATACTGCCACTATTTTGACCACCAAAGAATAGCAGTGTGGTTTTAATATGATTTGACTCGTTGCAGGCTGTCAGGCTGTCTAGTCACAGAGGAAGGCTGTGCTTCTCTGGTCTCAGCTCTGAAGTCAAACCCCTCACACCTGAGAGAGCTGGACCTGAGCTACAATCACCCAGGAGACTCAGGAGTCAGACTGCTCTCTGCTGGACTGGAGGATCCACACTGTAAACTGGAGACTCTGAGGTCAGTATTCATGTAGTTGGTCAACAAGTGATAACTGTTCACCAGATCCACATGTGTTTACCAGACACACATAGTCCACACCATATGTGTTTGGACAGTGAAGCTTACAGTTTTACATTTGGTGCTATGCTCCAGCAATTTGGATTTGAGATAGAATGTTTCATATTAGGCAACAGTACAGAATGTCACCTTTTATTTGAGGATACTCATATATATTTTACCTTTAGAAATGAAAGCACTTTACGTATCTAGTTCTCCCATTTGAAAAAGTATTTTATTATTTGGACAAATTAATTTAGTCCAAAGTTTAGTGTTTGGTCCAATATACTTTGCCTGCAGTGATTACATCAAGTTTGTGATTCTACAAACTTGTTGAATGCATTTGCAGTTTGTCTTGGTTGTGTTTTGGATGATGTTTTTCCCAATAGAAACTGAATGGTGAATAATGTCCTGTCATTTTGGAGTCACTTCACTTGTATTGTCAGTAAGAATAGAAGATGTTTCTGAACACTTCTACATTCATGTGGATGCTACCATGATTATGAATAATCATGAATGAATCGTGAATGATGATGAATGAGAAAGTTACAGAGGAACAAGGATCATACCCCCTCTGTTATTGGTAATGGTGAGAGGGTAGTATGTTTTGTTGTAGCCTCTGTAACTTTCTCACTCATTATTATTCATGATTCATTCATGATTTTTCTCAATCATGGCAGTCACAGGCTTGATGTAGGTATTGCATTCAACGAATTTGGGACGAAATACTCAGCTTTTGACTACTTCAATACACTATAAGTTAATTGGTCAGAATACTTATGACTTCTTGAAAAAGTGGGAGTAGATACATAAAGGGCTTTTATTTTTCTAAATGGTGAAACAGACTTGTATAAAAATACCCTCAAATAAAAGGTGACATTATATACTGTCACCTCATATGAAACATTTGATCTCAAATCCAAAATGAGCATAGAGCCACATTTAAAATGTTAGCTTCACTGTCAAACTAGATATGGTGTGGACTGTATACTCAATACAATCTAAATCTGATACCTCACTGTCTGTCTTTTGACTGATACTGCTTTTTAAACTGCTCTGGTCAGTCTACTCAAATATTTGTACTACACATGTTTCTCTCTACAAGCAATATTATGATAATTTCTAATAATGATACATTAATTTATTAATATATATGGCAGGTTTCAGGACACTGATGTATCTTAATATATAGAAAAAAATATACTGCCACTATTTTCACCACCAAAGAATAGCAGTGTGGTTTTAATATGATTTGACTCTTTACAGGCTGTCAGGCTGTCTAGTCACAGAGGAAGGCTGTGGTTCTCTGGTCTCAGCTCTGAGGTCAAACACCTCACACCTGAGAGAGCTGGACCTGAGCTACAATGACCTGAAGGATTCAGGAGTGAAGCTGCTCTCTGCTGGACTGGGGAATCCCCACTGTAAACTGGAGACTCTGAGGTCAGTATTCCTGTAGTTGGTCAACAAGTGATAACTGTTCACCAGATCCACATGTGTTTACCAGGCGCACATAGTCCACACCATATGTGTTTGGACAGTGAAGTTTACAGTTTTACATTTGGTACTATGCTCCACCATTTTGGATTTGAGATAGAATTTTTCATATTAGGCAACAGTACAGAATGTCATCTTTTATTTAAAGGTATTCATACATATCTGTTTTACTGTTTAGATATGAAAGCACTTTACGTATCTAGTTCTCCCATTTGAAAAAGTCGTAATAATTTGGACATATTCACTTATATTGTAATAAAGTAGTCATAAGTTTAGTATTTGGTCCCATATTCCTTACCTGCAGTGATTACATCAAGCTTGTGATTCTACAAACTTGTTGAATACATTTGCAGTTTGTCTTGGTTGTGTTTTGGATTATGTTTTTTCCAATAGAAACTGAATGGTGAATAATGTCCTGTCATTTTGGAGTCACTTCACTTGTATTGTCAGTAAGAATAGAAGATGTTTCTGAACACTTCTACATTCATGTGGATGCTACCATGATTCAGAATGATCCACCTGGCTACCACTACCCCGGCCACCAGCTCTGCACCCTCAGCTGTAACTTGCCCATGCCCCCCCCCCCCCCCCCCCCCCCCCCCCCACTTCTCCTTCACACAAATTCAGACAGCTGATGTTCTGAAAGAGCAAAAAAATCTGGACCCCTACAAATCAGCTGGGCTAGACAATCTGGACCCTTTCTTTCTAAAATTAGCTGCCGAAATTGTCGCAACCCCTATTACTAGCCTGTTCAACCTTTCATTCGTAACGTCTGAGATCCCCAGAGATTGGAAAGCTGCCGCGGTCATCCCCCTCTTCAAAGGGGGTGCCACTCTAGATCCAAACTGTTACAGACCTATATCCATCCTGCCCTGCCTTTCGAAAGTATTTGAAAGCAAAGTTAACAAACAGATCACCGACCATTTCGAATCCCACCGTACCTTCTCCGCTATGCAATCCGGTTTCCGAGCTGGTCATGGGTGCACCTAAGCCACGCTCAAGGTCCTAAACGATATTATAACCGTTATCAAAAAAATACAGTACTGCCCAGCCGTCTTCATCGACCTGGCCAAGGCTTTCGACTCTGTCAACCACCGCATTCTTATTGGCAGACTAAATAGCCTTGGTTTCTCTAAAGACTGCCTCACCTGGTTCACCAACTACTTCTCAGATAGAGTTCAATGTGTCAAATCGGAGGGCCTGTTGTCTGGACCTCTGGCCGTCTCTCTGGGGGTGCCACAGGGTTCAATTCTCGGGCCGACTCTATTCTCTGTGTATATCAATGATGTAGTCATAAGTTTAGTATTTGGTCCCATATTCCTTACCTGCAGTGATTACATCAAGCTTGTGATTCTACAATCTTGTTGAATACATTTGCAGTTTGTCTTGGTTGTGTTTTAGATTATGTTTTTCCCAATAGAAACTGAATGGTGAATAATGTCCTGTCATTTTGGAGTCACTTCACTTGTATTGTCAGTAAGAATAGAAGATGTTCTGAACACTTCAACATTCATTCTGTTATTGGTAATGGTGAGAGGAAGCATGTTTTGTTGTAGCCATTGTAACTTTCTCACTCATTATTATTCATGATTCATTCATGATTTTTCTTAATCAAGGCATCATCAGGATTAATTTAGTTATGTTTAGAAACCTGTTATCTACTCACTTAGACAGAAAAGTACTCTAGTTATCATCGACCATTCAGTTACTATCGGGCAAAACATAACCCAAAACACAACCAAAACAACCTGCAAATGCAACCAACGAGTTTGGGACCAAATACTAAACTTTGAATACGTTAATACACCATAAGTACATTTGTCAGAATACTTATGTGTTACGGTTTCGGCCGAGGCTGCTCCTCCTCCTGGTTCGGGCAGGCTTCGGCGTTCGCCGTCCCCGGAGTACTAGCTGCCACCACTCTATGTTTCTGTATTTGATTGCTTTTGTCTGTCTGTCACACCTGTGTCTGTTTGGGTGTTGATTACGTGTCTTATAAGTTCCTTGTTTTGCTCTAGGGCAGGGGTGTCAAACTCATTTTAGCTCAGGGGCCACATGGAGGAAAATCTATTCCCAAGTGGGCCGGACCGGAAAAATCATGGTATATATAACTTAAAAACAACAACTTCAGATTGTTTTCTTTGTTTTAATACGATCAACATACAACATAAAGCTGGAGCCTGAGGACAGTGTGTCCAAAATAATACAAGCACAACATCACTATTAATCATAAAACACGTCAAGTTTATTTGAAAATTCTAAAGAAAAAGAACACACAAACACACAATGCCTCAGTGATTAACAGAACTGTTTCACAGATCACAGAACTATATCAGGGTGTCATTTCTCAGGCAGAAATGTAGATAAAAATAATGAAATCCTGTTCCCCAAACAAGTTCAAGAACAACAGAGTCAAGAATAGGTTAAATATACAAATAAAATAAAATCAATTAAAAACAATAGCACATCAACATAAAAACATATAAACATAAAGCTGGAGCCTGAGGACAGTGTCCAAAAGCACAACATCACTATTAATCATAAAACACCTCAAGTTATTTGAAAGTTCTGAGGACAAAGAACACACAAACACACAATGCCTCAGTGATTTACAGAAGTATATCACAGATCACAGAACTATATCAGGGTGTCATTTCTCAGGCAGAAATGTAGATAAAAATAATGAAATCCTGTTTCCCAAACAAGAACCACAGAGTCAAGAATAGGTTACATATACAAATAAAATAAAATCAATTAAAAACAATAGCACATCAACATAAAAACATATAAACATAAATCTGAAAGCGTTGCTCAAACTCCCGTAACAGTCCAGTTATTACACCACCGGCAAGTTGCGTCTCCCACAATGACAGCTTCAACTTGAAAGAACGTATGCTGTCATAATACTGCGTGACAACTTTGTTGCGCCCTTGCAGCTGTTTGTTCAAGTTATTCAGGTGCTCTGTAACATCCACCATAAATGCAAGGTCCGGCATCCATTCTGCGGAATGAAATTCTAACACTGGTTTGCCCTTTTCTTCCATGAACTGTTCCATTTCTTCTCGTAAATCAAAGAAACGACTCAGCACAGCACCTCGGCTTAACCATCTTACCTCAGTGTGGTATGGCAGGCCATAGATGTGGTCTTTCTCTCTGATAAGGCTGTCAAACTGACGGTGATTCAGGCTTCTGGATCGGATGAAATTAACAGTTTGGATGACCACCTTCATGACGTTATCCATCTTTAATGACTTGCAACACAAAGCCTCCTGGTGCAAAATACAGTGAAAAGTCAAAAAATCACGTCCTCCATTTGCAGATTGCACTTTCTCTCTGAACTTTGTCACGACGCCTGCTTTTTTCCCTATCATTGAGGGCGCACCATCTGTAGCCAGGCTGACAGCGCGGGACCAGTCCACTCCGACCCTGTCCAGCGCGCCGACAAGTGCGGTAAAAATATCAGCTGCTGTCGTTGTATCTGTCATCGGCACCAACTCCACGAACTCCTCGGTGACGGTCAATGTGTCATCAACTCCGCGGATGAATAAATGGCCAGTTGTGCAACATCTGTAATGTCCGTGCTTTCATCAATTGCAACCGAAAACGCAATAAATGACTACTTTTTGCTTCAACTGGCTATCCAAATCCACTGAAAGATCGGAAATCCTGTCTGCAACTGTGTTTCTTGTCAGGCTGATATTTGCAAAAGCCTGCCGCTTTTCAGGGCACACAATCTCCGCTGCCTTCATCATGCATGTTTTTACAAATTCACCCTCACTAAATGGTTTTGAAGCCACTGCGATTTCATTAGCAATGAGGTAGCTAGCTTTCACTGCAGCGTCACTGATGTCTCGGCTGTGAGTAAACACAGACTGCTGTTTCTTCAGACCCGCCAACAGTTCATTTACCTTCTCTCATCTCCGCTGTCCTTGAAAGTTGTCATATTTGTCGGCATGAAGACTCACATAGTGGCGACGAAGGTTATATTCTTTCAGCACTGCAACATGCTCTGAACACACCAAACATACAGCTTTCCCATTCAATTCCGTGATTAAATAGGATGACAATTTTTCTTGGAACACTCTGCACTCTGCGTCCACTTTTCTCTTTTTTGACAGAGACATATTGGGGCAATGAGGGTGCCAAAGCACATAATGTTAAAAGTAGAAGCCGTAATAAATATCGCGGGCAAAACAAAGTAGCTCATTGGCTGCACGTGCTTGACCTACTTGCTCTGCCCCGGTATAAACAGTTTGCTTGCTTAACACAATTGCTATTGCGCCATCCAGTGGACGCAATTGGAACAGCAGTTTATTTTATTGAAAAATTGCAGCGCATTTTTATACTTAAAAAAAAAAAATAATAATAATAATAATAATAATAATAATAATTTTAAAAAATCATCTCGCGGGCCGGATTAAACCCGTTTGCGGGCCTGATCCGGCCCGCGGGCCGTACGTTTGACACCCCTGCTCTAGGGTAATTGTGTGTTGTTATTTTGTTGCCACTTTGTCTATGCTACGTGCTTGTTTTCCGTTTTGTTTCATGTTTAGTGTTTTACGCGTGTGCGTAGTTTTCCCTCGCCACTTCGTGTATTTTCAAGGTCGGGGTTTTCCACTCGTGGTATTTAGACTATTAAAGTCTTGTTGGACTAACCTCTGTTTCCTGCGCTTGACTCCTCCACCACATCCACAACGGTTAAGTGACATTATGACTTCTTCAAAGGGGGACTAGATACATAAAGTGATTCATTTCTAAACGGTGAAACAGATATGTATTAAAATACCCTCAAATAAAAGGTGACATTATATACTGTCACCTCATATGAAACATTTGATCTCAAATCCAAAATGTTGGAGTACAGAGCCACATTTAAAATGTTAGCTTCACTGTCAAAATAGATATGGTGTGGACTGTATACTCAATACAATCTAAATCTGATACCTCACTGTCTGTCTTTTGACTGATACTGCTTTTTAAACTGCTCTGGTCAGTCTACTCAAATATTTGTACTTTTATATTTTTCTCTCTACAAGCAATACATTGATAATTTGTCATTTCTAATAATAATACATTCATTTATGAATAGATATGGCAGGTTTCAGGACACTGATATATATTAATATGTAGAAAAAATATACTGCCACTATTTTCACCACCAAAGAATAGCAGTGTGGTTTTAATATGATTTGACTCTTTGCAGGCTGTCAGGCTGTCTAGTCACAGAGGAAGGCTGTGCTTCTCTGGTCTCAGCTCTGAAGTCAAACCCCTCACACCTGAGAGAGCTGGACCTGAGCTACAATGACCTGAAGGATTCAGGAGTGAAGCTGCTCTCTGCTGGACTGGAGAATCCCCACTGTAAACTGGAGACTCTGAGGTCAGTATTCCTGTAGTTGGTCAACAAGTGATAACTGTTCACCAGATCCACATGTGTTTACCAGGCACACATAGTCCACACCATATGTGTTTGGACAGTGAAGCTTACAGTTAAAAAATTTGGCGCTATGCTCCAGCATTTTGGATTTCAGATAGAATGTTTCATATTAGGTGAAATTAAAGAATGTCACCTTTTATTTGAGGTTAATGGTGAGAGGTTAGTATGCTTTGTTGTAGCCTCTGTAACTCTCTCACTCATTATTATTAATTATTCATGATTTTTCTTAATCATGGCATCATCAGGATTAATTTAGTAGTGTTTAGAAACATGTTAATTACTCACTTTGACAGAAGATTAATCCAGTCATCATCCACCATTCAGTTACTATTGGATAAAACATAACCCAAAACACAACCAAAACAAACTGCAAATGCAACCAACGAGTTTGGGACCAAATACTCAACTTTTGACTACTTTAATACACTATAAGTTAATTGGTCAGAATACTTATGACTTCTTGAAAAAGGGGGAGTAGATACATAAAGGGCTTTTATTTTTCTAAACGGTGAAACAGAAATGTATAAAAATACCCTCAAATTAAAGGTGACATTATATACTGTCATCTCATATGAAACATTTGATCTCAAATCCAAAATGCTGGAGCATAGAGCCACATTTAAAATGTTAGCTTCACTGTCAAAATAGATATGGTTTGGACTGTATACTCAATACAATCTAAATCTGATACCGGACTGTCTGTCTTTTGACTGATACTGCTTTTTAAACGGCTCTGGTCAGTTACTGAAATATTCGTATTATACATGTTTCTCTCTACAAGCAATATTATGTGTCACGGTTTCGGCCGAGGCTGCTCCTCCTCCTGGTTCGGGCAGGCTTCGGCGGTCGTCGTCCCCGGAGTACTAGCTACCACCGATCGATGTTTCATGTTCGTTTGGTTTTGTCTTTATGTTGTACACCTGTGTCTTGTTAGTCCTCGTTAGTGTCCTATTTAGTTCTCGTTAGTTGTGTTTGTCTTTGTGTGTGATTGCTCATCTGTTTCGTGTTGGAGCTACGTACTTCCCTCCAGTGTTTTGGAGAGGGTTTTCGCACATGTTAGTGCGCCATTTGTTTGACGCCTGTGTGTGCCTTATTTTCGCCTTCGGGCTTATTGTGCTTATTTTCTACGTGATTATTGCACTAAAGTCTTTTGGACTGAGCTTCTGCGTCCTGCGCTTGATTCATGCACCACACCCACCTTCAGCACCCCGTGACATTATGACCATTTCTAATAATGAAACAGTCATTAATTTATGAATAGATATGGCAGGTTTCAGGATATGTTGAAAAAAATATACTGTCACTATTTTCACCACCAAAGAATAGCAGTGTGATTTTAATATGATTTGACTCTTTGCAGGCTGTCACGCTGTCTAGTCACAGAGGAAGGCTGTGCTTCTCTGGTCTCAGCTCTGGTCTCAGCTCTGAAGTCAAACGCCTCACACCTGAGAGAGCTGGACCTGAGCTACAATCACCCAGGAGACTCAGGAGTCAGACTGCTTTCTGCTGGACTGGAGGATCCACACTGCAGACTGGAGAAACTCAAGTATGTAGAGGGTTTATGTCAATGTTCATATTAGACATGTTGGAGTTATCAGGCTAGTTAGGACAAACATTCTGACCACCACTTGGACAAAGTTATATAAAGACTGAGTGTGTGTGTGTGTCCAGTGTGTATGTGTGCATGTGTATCAGTGTATCACACACACACATACACTGGACACAGGACACACACTGGACACACATACACACTGGACACACATGCAAGCGCACACAATGAACACACACACACAAACACACTGGACACACACAGACTGGAAACACACACACACTGGACACACACACACAAAGGACACAGACACACACACACTGGTCACACACACACACACACTGGACACACACACAAACACACACACAGTGGCCCCACACACACACAAAAAGGAAACACATACACACTGGACAGACACACTGGGCACACACACACACAAACTGGACACACACACACACACACTCACACAGACACACACACACTCACACACACACACTGGACACACACACACATACTGGAAACACACACACACTGGACACACACACTGGGCACACACACACACACTGGACACACACTGGACACAAACTGGACACACACACACTGGACACATACAAACAAAGGACACACACACATACTCACACTGGAAAACTGGAGAAAAAAAACACACTGGACACACACACACATGATGGACACACACACACACATCCTTGACACAGACACATACTGGACACACACACACACACACACACACACACACTGGACACACGCACAACACACACACTGGACAAACACATTCACACACACACAAACACACACACACACACTGGAAACAAACTCACACTGGACACACACACACACACACACACACACACAAACACATACACACAGACACTGGACACACACACACACACACACTGGACAAACACACTCACACACACACAAACACACACACACACTGGAAACACACTCACACTGGACACACACACACACACAAACACACACAAACACTGGACACACACACACACAAACACTGGACACACACACAAACTGGACACATACACACACACACACACACACACACACACAAACACACTGGACACACACACACACTGGACACACACACACTGAAAACACACTCACACTGGACACACACACACACTGGACACACACACTGGACACACACATACACACACACTGGAAACACACACACTGGAAACACACACACTGGACAAACACACACACACAAACACACACAAACTCACAAAGGACACATACACACACTCACACTGGACACACACACACACACAACTGGAGAAACACATACACTGGAAACACACACTCTGGACAAAAACACATGCACACACACACTGGATCACACACACACACACACACACACTCACACTGGAGACACACACACACACTGGACACACACACACACACACACACACACACACTGGACACTTACACACACACACACACACTGGACACACACACACACACTCACACTGGTCACACACACACACACACACACACACACACACACACACAGACACACAAACACACAATGGACACACACATACTAACACACTGGATCCACCCACACACACACTCACTCATTCACACTGGACACACACAAAATTGGGAAAAAAAACACACTGGACACACACACACACGCTGGACACAAACACACACACTGGACACACACACACACACACACAAACACTGGACACATACACACACACACTGGACACACACACACTGGACACACACACTGGACACACACACACTGGACACACACACAAACTGGACACACACACACACATACTGGACACACACACACACACACGCACTGGACACACACACTCACACACACTCACCCACCCACACACACACAAACTGGAAAAAAACACGCTGGACACACACACACGCACACATACACACACAAACAAACACACTGGACAAACACACACACAGACTGGACACACACACACACACACAAAGGAAACACACAGACTCACACAGGACACACACACACACACATACTGGATCCATACTTACACACACTAGACACACACACATACTGGACAAACACACACACGCTGGACACACACACACACACTGGACAAACACACACACACTGGACACAAACCCACACACACACACTGGACACACACACACATACACTGGACACACACACACTGGACACACACACACACACACACTCACACTGGACACACACATACTGGACACACACACACACACTGGACACACACACACATACACTGGACACACACACTGGACACAAACACACACACACACACTCACACTGGACACACACACACTGGACACACACACACACACTGGACACCCACACACATACACTGGACACACACACACTGGACACACGCAAACACACACTGGACACAAACACACTAGACACACACACACACACACACACACTGGACACATACACAAAAAGGACACAAACTGGACACACACACTGGACACACACACACACACTGGACACCCACACACATACACTGGAAACACACACACTGGACACACGCAAACACAAACTGGACACAAACACACTAGACACACACACGATCACACACACACTGGACACAAACACACTAGACACACACACATACTGGACAAACACACAGACGCTGGACACACACACACACACTTGACAAACACACACACACTGGACACAAACCCACACACACACACTGGACACACACACACATACACTGGACACACACACACTGGACACACACACACACACACACTCACACTGGACACACACACACACTGGACACACACACACACACACACACTGGACACACACACACATACACTGGACACACACACACTGGACATACGCAAACACACACTGGACACACACACACACACACACACACTGGACACATACACAAAAAGGACACAAACTGGACACACACGCACTCTGGACACAAACACACTGGACACACACACACTGGACACACACACACACTCACACTGTACACACACACACACACACTGGACAAATACACACACAAAAAGGACATATACACAAAAAGGACACACACAGGACACAAACACTGGACACACACACACACACACACACTTGGACAAAGTTATATGCTGACTGTGTGTGTGTGTGTGTGTGTGTGTGTGTGTGTGTGTGTGTGTGTGTGTGTGTGTGTGTGTGTGTTCAGGTGTATCCCTCAATGACTGTCTGTTCTTCTGCTTACCGCTACAGTGTGGAACATGGTGGAGAGAACACAATGAAACCTGGACTTAGAAAATGTGAGTGTTGACTGCTGTGAAGAATATGACTAAGAATAAGTCTTAATTCAAGTGAAGTCAAAGTCAAAGACCACCATCATTACTTACTTGGTCATATTAAATATCAGCTGTAGTTCTACAGAAGCACAAATCAGGGACACCAAAGTTTACAAAGAGTTGCTTTGACAGTGTGTGTGTCTGTTTGTGTGTGTTTGTGTGGCGTGTTCGTGTTACGTTATAAATATGTGTGTGTGTGTGAATCCAGTGTGTGTGTATGTGTGTGTTCAGGATGTGTGTGTGTGTGTGTGTGTGTGTGTTCAGGATGTGTGTGTGTTTGTGTGTTTGTTCAGGATGTGTGTGTGTGTGTGTGTGTGTTCAGGATGTGTGTGTGTGTGTGTGTGTGTGTTCAGGATGTGTGTGTGTTTGTGTGTTTGTTCAGGTTGTGTGTGTGTTCAGTGTGTGTGTGTGTGTGTGTGTGTGCGTGTGTGTGTGTGTTCAGGATGTGTGTGTGTGTCCAGTGTGTGTGTGTGTGTGTGTGTGTGTGTGTGTGTGTGTGTGTGTGTGTGTGTGTTCAGGATGTGTGTGTGTGTTCAGTTTGTCTGTGTATGTGTGTGTTTGTGTAATTAATGGGAATAAGTGTGTTTTATATTACCATACAGTATAACATATGATCATTCAACAAGTCTCAAGTTACCTTAACTTCTCCTTTTGATACCTAGAAACATCTACATTAAATGAATTAGTGAAAAGTGAGTTAACATTCTAATGTGAATGATGATGATTTCTAATATTGTGTCTGGTTTCATCCATCAGATGTCTGTGATCTCACACTGGACCCAAACACAGTAAACAGACTCCTCTCTCTGTCTGAGGAGAACAGACAGGTGACATGGAGGAGAGAGAAGCAGCCGTATCCTGATCACCCAGAGAGATTTGAGGGCTGTGAACAGGTGCTGTGTAGAGAGGGTCTGACTGGGCGCTGTTACTGGGAGGTAGAGTGGAGTGGGAGTGGGGCTGGTATAGGAGTGACATATAAAGGAATCAGCAGGAGAGGAAGGGGTATTGACTGTGGGATTGGATGGAATGACAAGTCCTGGAGTCTGAGCTGCTCGGACAACAGTTACAGAGCCTGGCACAATAATAAGTCCACTATCATAGACGTCCCCTACTCCAGCTCCCACAGAGTAGGAGTGTATCTGGACTGGCCAGCCGGCACTCTGTCCTTCTACAGAGTCTCCTCTGACACACTGACCCACCTGAACACATTCCACTCCACATTCACTGAGCCCCTCTATCCAGGGTTTTGGGTTTGGTATGATGGGGACTCAGTGTCCCTGGGTTCATGATGACTCCTTTGAACTTTGGGGTTTGGTGTCCTCAGTGTCCCTGTGTCAAACATCAATAAATCTGTAAATAATAACCATGGTAACACTGACACACACACACACACACACACACACACACACTGGACACACTGGACACAAACACACACACTGGACACACACACACACTGGACACATACACTGGACACACACAAACTGGACACACAAACACACACACTAGACACACACACACACACACACACTGGACACACTGGACACACACACACACACTGGACACACACACACACACTGGACACACACACACACTGACACACTGGACACACACAAACACTGGACACACACACAGGACACACACTCATACACACTGGAAACACACACACATGAAACACACATACACACTGGACACACACACACACCTGACACACACACACACACAGGACACACACACAGGACACACACACTAGACACACACACTCACACACACTGGACACACACACACAAACACCTGACACACAGACACACACACACACTGGACATACACACTCACACATACTGGACACACACACACACACACCTGACACACACACACACACAGGACACACACACACAGGACACACACACACACACACTGGACACACACACACACACCTGACACACACACACAATGGACACAAACACTGGACACACACACACACACACACACACACACACACACACACACTGAACACACACACACACACACACACACACTGGACACACACACACACACACCTGACACACACACACAAAGGACACACACACACACTGGACACACACACAAACACACACACACACACACACACTGGACACACACACTCAAACACACTGGACACACACACACACACTGGACACATACACACTGGACACACACACACACACACTCACACTGGACCCACACACATACACACTGGACACACACACATACACACTGGACACACACACACACACACACACACACACACACACTGGACACACACACTCACACACACTGGACACACACACACACACTGGACACACACACACTGGACACACACACACACACACTCACACTGGACCCACACACATACACACTGGACACACACACATACACACTGGACACACACACACCTGACACACACACACACACAGGACACACACACTGGACACACACACACACACACTGGACACACACACTCACACACACTGGACACACACACACACACTGGACACACACACACAACTGGACACACACACACACACACTGGACACACACACACACTGGACACACACACACACACACACTGGACACACACACACACCTGACACACACACACACACAGGACACACACACAGGACACACACACACACTGGACACACACACACACACACACACACACTGGACATACACACTCACACATACTGGACACACACACACACACACAGGACACACACACACACACTGGACACACACACACACACACCTGACACACACACACACTGGACACACACACTCACACACACTGGACACACACACACACACACTGGACACACACACTGGACACACACACACACACACACACACACACACACACACACACACACACACACACTCAAACTGGACCCACACACATACACTGGACACACACACACTCGACACACACACATACACACTGGACACACACACACCTGACACACACACACACTGGACACACACACACTGGACACACACACCTGACAAACACACACACAGGACACACACACACACACACACTCACACACACTGGACACACACTGGACACACACACTGGACACACACCTTCACACACACTGGACACACAAACACACACTGGACACACACACATACACACACACACACACACACACACTCACACACACTGGACACACACACACACACACTGGACACACACACACTGGACACACACACTCACACACACTGGACACACACAAACACACACACACACTGGACACATACACTGGACACACACACATACGCTGGACACATACACACTGGACACACACACACACACACTCACACTGGACCCACACACATACACACTGGACACACACACCTGACACACACATACACAGGACACACACACTGGACACACACACACACACACTGGACACACACACTCACACACACTGGACACACACACACACACACACACACACACACACACACACACACACACTGGACACACACACACTGGACACACACACACACACACTGGACACATACACACACACTGGACACACACACACTGGACACACACACACACTGGACACACACACACACACTCTGGACACATTTCCATGTGTTGTATGTTGATGAAAGGAAATCCCATATAGCCTACTGGACAGGACTTTGCTATGGCATCTTCTGTTTGGGTGTCTCAGGTCAGGTCTGAGCCATGATCAGAATGTGTCTCTGTGTCTATTTCCAGCCCTGCCATTTCTACCTGTCCTGATCTAGTGTTTCACCCCTGACCTCCTCACACCGTCTCACTGTCCATGTCTGCTTTTAGCTCCCACCTCTACTTCACTGTGTTATAATGGACCTTATGCTTGTTATGTCACCTCTGGAGCCAGTTATCAAACATACTGACCTTTCTGACCCTATCCCATGGCCCTACTTTCTACAACTGAACATTTAAATTCCTCTATGAGTTTTATTTCGTGTCCATTTACTTATCTATGTATTTGTTGTATATTGGGGTTGTGCCGCAGAGCATCATGGGGGTTTGTATGTGTTGAGATGATCACGTTCCAGATAAATGGTTGAACTGATTCCTGTCTCCTGTCTCATCATTATTGAATTGTTATACAGACGTGGTTATGAAACCCACGAGACATAACAAAAGATTGGTGATGAGTAAGTCTGAATCTACAGGAACTATTCTGTCTGGAAGAAGTGGGTTTTTACAACTGTTTAAAACTGTTATTTTCTGTGGTCCAGTCTAGGCTAATGTTAGCACAGTGTATTGCTAGCAGAGGCAAGTGCATAGTCGAGCTAGCTAAGAAAGAGAGTTAACATCGTCATGGACGTCAGAAAAGGACTCGAGACGGACGTCGGAGCGGGAAAACAACTTGATTAAAAAGATTGAATATACATTGATTACAGGAAATACATTTATTAAACTGTGAAGTCAAACTTTTTAATTAAAACTGCTAAATGAGCGAACTTAGGAGGAAACGTCAGTGAGTGAAGTGAATGAAGATCACGTGACTGAGGAAAACATTGCTTTGGTTGAGGACAATATTGAAGTGAGTGACAATCAGGAGATTATTGAGATACGAAAAATTATTGGAAATGTTGGAAACATTGGACAGTTTGATGAAAGTATTGAGCAGTGGAGCTCATATATAGAACAGCTTGAATATTTTGTTCTTGTAAATGACATAGATGAGGACAACATTGTGCCTCCATGTTTTAGTGTAATGGGGCCAAAGACATTTAATTTACTAGGCAGCCTGCTACAGCCAGACAGAACAGGTAATAAGACGTATGGGGATATTGTGGAGGAACTTAAAGGACATTTTTCACCAGAACCACTAGTTAATGCTGAAAGGTCGAGGTTCCACAGGAGACATCAGGAAGAGGGAGAATCAGTAACAATGTTTGCTGCTGCATTAAAGAAACTACCAGAACACTGAGTTTAATGCTGTTGTAAATGACATCATTAGAGACAGACTAGTATGTGGGCTACGGAGTGAAGCTACACAAAAGAGACTGTTGACTGAAAGTCATCTGACCTTGGCAAAGGACATTGAAATCAGTGTGTCCATGGAACTAGCTGCTAAAGAGGCTCACCAGTTGAGTTCATCAGGAATTTAGTGGGTTCATCTAACAATCCTAATCACCAGCTGATACATTTTAATCTCATACACAGGGTAAACCTTCCACCTAGAAAACATCATTTAATAGAAATCACAACCCACCCCAGGAGGGGTTGGAGGGTGGGTTGGGGTGGTCCCAGGAGGGGTTGGAGGGTGGGTTGGGGTGGTCCCAGGAGGGGTTGGAGGGTGGGTTGGGGTGGTCCCAGGAGGGGTTGGAGGGTGGGTTGGGTTGGTCCCAGGAGGGGTTGGAGGGTGGGTTGGGGTGGTCCCAGGAGGGGTTGGAGGGTGTGTTGGGGTGGTCCCAGGAGGGGTTGGAGGGTGGGTTGGGGTGGTCCCAGGAGGGGTTGGAGGGTGTGTTGGGGTGGTCCCAGGAGGGGTTGGAGGGTGGGTTGGGGTGGTCCCAGGAGGGGTTGGAAGGTGGGTTGGGGTGGTCCCAGCAGGGGTTGGAAGGTGGGTTGGGGTGGTCCCAGGAGGGGTTGGAGGGTGTGTTGGGGTGGTCCCAGGAGGGGTTGGAGGGTGGGTTGGGGTGGTCCCAGGAGGGGTTGGAAGGTGGGTTGGGGTGGTCCCAGGAGGGGTTGGAGGGTGTGTTGGGGTGGTCCCAGGAGGGGTTGGAGGGTGGGTTGGGGTGGTCCCAGGAGGGGTTGGAGGGTGGGTTGGGGTGGTCCCAGGAGGGGTTGGAGGGTGGGTTGGGGTGGTCCCAGGAGGGGTTGGAGGGTGGGTTTGGGTGGTCCCAGGAGGGGTTGGAGGGTGGGTTGGGGTGGTCCCAGGAGGGGTTGGAGGGTGGGTTGGGGTGGTCCCAGGAGGGGTTGGAGGGTGGGTTGATGCAGCTGAGGTGGGTGATTGTATATGTGGTTTATTATAATTGTATTTATCTGCAATAACTCGTTTCCATAATATACTGATATATATTTTAACAGTATTGTGTCTCTAGCTGTATAACCATTCATGTTGCTATTTGTTCTTGTCTGTGTTCCTTTCAAATAAATAAAACGTTGATCATAAAAAAAGGAAAAGTGCACAGTTTCAACTGAAAATCAGAGACAGTGAAATCAAGTCACATGCTTCCACTGTGGCAATGTGGGACATCAGGCTTCTACATGCTGGTGGAAGGACATGGATTGTCCAGCCTGTGGTAAAAAGGGACATCAGGCTTCTACATGCTGGTGGAAGGACATGGATTGTCCAGCCTGTGGTAAAAAGGGCAACATCGGACAAGTCTCCAGAAACAAAAAGAGAACAGAGAAATCAAAAAAACGGGAAACAAGAAACAGGCATTCCAACGAAAGACGAATAGACATGTTCACACTGTTGAGTAAGAGAACACTGAGGTGAGTGACTCATCAGACGAGGAAGTCACACTGAAAATCCTGACTTTTTCCTGGCGGGCCGCACAGCTACTATGTCTCCCCCTTGCTAGAGGGAGAGCCGGTGGGTATGGAGATTGACACAGGGGCAGCTGTATCTCTTGTGTCAGAAAAAAGACACTGAAACACCTTCCACTTCAACCAGCGCACCTAGTGTTAAAGACTTACACAGGTGAATCTGTCGCTGTGAGAGGCATCACTGATGTCACAGGTCAGGTAAACAGACAAACTGAAAAGCTGCCACTCTATGTTGTGAAAGGAGACTATGCATCACTACTGGGATGTTCATAGTTGGAGAAAATCACACTGGACTGGCCATCAGTGCATACAATGACACATGGAGACACATATCTACCTGCCATCTTAAAGAAACATGGAGAAGTCTTTAATGGACAGCTGGGTAGTATGAACAACATTACATGGAAGCTTAGCATTAAGCCAGACAGCAAACCAACGTTTCTGAAAGCAGGACCTATACATTATGCTATCAGACCATACGTTAAGGCTGACTTGGAGGCTTTAGTCAAGAACAAAGTACTGGAGCCGGTCAGCATGAGTGAATGCATGAGCAACACCCATCTACCAGTCCTTAACACTAGAACCGCCTGGCCTTTCAGCTATTAGGGATGGGTAACTCCAATCTTCGGGGTGTCACACTTTTCCACCCATCCCTAGCAAACACAGCTGATTAAACTAATCACATTCTAAACTGAAGATTATGATTAGTTAATTATTGGAGTCAGGTGTGTTAGCTGGGGCTGGGGCAAAAGTGTGACACCAATCAGGCCCCAAGGACTGGAGTTTCCCATCCCTGCGCTAGAGAAAGGTGTGACACCAATCAGGCCCCCGAGGACTTGAGTTGCCCATCCCTGCACTAGAGCAAGGTGTGACACCAATCAGGCCCCGAGGACTGGAGTTGCCCATCCCTGTGCTATAGCAAGGTGTGACACCAATCAGGCCCAGTGGACTGGAGTTGCCCATCCCTGCACTAGAGCAAGGTGTGACACCAATCAGGCCCCGAGGACTGGAGTTGCCCATCCCTGCACTAGAGCAAGGTGTGACACCAATCAGGCCCAGAGGACTGGAGTTGCCCATCCTTGCACTAGAGCAAGGTGTGACACCAATCAGGCCCCGAGGACTGGAGTTGCCCATCCCTGCACTATAGCAAGGTCTGACACCAATCAGGCCCCGAGGACTGGAGTTGCCCATCCCTGTGACACCAATCAGGCCCAGAGGACTGGAGTTGCCCATCCCTGCACGATAGCAAGGTGTGACAACATGGTTGATAAATAAATCCTTGATACATAGTGCATAAACTATTGTAAAGGATTGATTGCATGAAGAATTATTCGTGGAAATATATATATTTTGTAACTTAAAAAAAAGTTAATTCTACAAAGTAAAAATAAAATCGGCCTATATCCTATTTCTGTTTCCCTTACAATAAAAACGTTACAGTATAATCCATCTGATCAACTTTATTTGTAGATTCAATTAGTAATAGAGTTATAGTACTTAATAAAGTCAATTTACAGTTTATTTTGACAAAGTAGAATGAAAAATATAATAATAATAATAATAATATAACCAGCCAGCTGCGCAGGTGAAATTATTTGCTGTATTTCTAAACAAACACACCAGTGCATGAACAATTATAAAGGATTAATTCCATGTATAAATATTTGTGTTAATATATTAATGACAAGATATAAAACAATAATGTGTTGATTGTATCAGACACTGTACCGAGCCTTTACACATGAACCAATCACGTCTTCTCTTTATGCTTCAGGTCCACAGTCAGCACACAGCTTCGGGGCTTTGTGTGAGCAAGCCCCACAAACAAATCGGTTGCCCTGCACACAGTTTTATGGGACTTTTCCCGTCCGCTCTTACTTACTTGACATTGTGTCTCCTTTTTCCCCAGTGGGAGCTGTGGTTCTTGGGGAAGAGGGAGAACAGGACCTGCTGTCTTGACATTGTGTATTTTTCCCCAGTGGGAGCTGTGGTTCTTGGGGAAGAGGGAGAGCAGGACCTGCCGACTTGACATTGTTTCTTTTTTTTTATGGCTCCACGTGTCTCAAAACCACAGTCAAACAGTCTCTCAACCGCTGATCTGGTTTAATCTTTCCCCAGATATGGAAAGACACTGAGCAAGTTGGTTTCGGCATCCACTGCTAACCAAAACTGAAGTCACATGCACCATTATCAGTTTCTATCTGGTTTCTATTGGCCATTCATCCATTGACGACAGAATAGCATATTTTAACTGGATGATGTTACTTGTTTTTGCTTAGTTGCCAGAACAATGCTGCCGCTGGAGTGGTCATGTGCAAAATACATTGACAGCACAGATATTGTTGAAAATAGTGATATTTGGAAATAGAGCTTCAACTCTTGAATGTGGAGAGTTATTTGATGAAGGTAAGTGTCATAGAAACTGCAGAAGATGCTCTTTCAGATACAGCACTATATAGAAATCACAATGTTTTACCTGCATGGGACTCTGAAGGAGGATTTGATAAAGAGATGCACCTTTCCCTGCATCTGTCAATTACAAGATGCACCCAATTTACAATTTGACAATTGATAATATTGTCACTCATCAGATTATTGTCAATGTAATCTGGTCTATAGGCTAACTCTTATCATGTGTGAAATGAGTTGAGGTATAGTTCAGGTGTAGTTTTGATGGGCCGGCTGTGAGGCTGACTGGCATCAGTTTGTTTCCCGCTCATCAACTTGGATAGATTCAAGGATATTATTCTAAAGGCCTTCTGCAACATGTAGCATGTTTTCGTTTCCCACAATACATTTAAATAGTAACAGAGTTATAGTAAATGAAACAGTCCCATAAGAGCTTATTTTTTACAAAGTAAAACATAAAATATATATATATATATATATTAGGGGTGTAACGATTCGTTTTAACAACGATTCGATTTGTATCACGATTCGTGGTTGTCGATACGATTCAAGGACGATATTGGTTCATTTAGAACGATACGATCCGAAACGATTCAGTGACTTGAAATCGATTCAGTAACCTTTTAGCCAAAAATTCAACCAGTGTGACTGAAATAAATACCTGGTAACCAGTTGCATTTTAATGGCTGGCAATAGTCTTGATATTTTTAACAGTGTTTCATGACTCCATGCAGACCATCTGGTATTATGAAACTTACCAAAAGTCTCACAAGTCCGTCTGTTATGGCCTGTGCGGTTCGGTCAGCACCCAATTCATTCAGTCCAATAAAGTCCGAAGTAAACTCTCCGTTGCTGGACACAGACACAATGTAAACTATTTCCTGCTCAGTTTTTGTGATGTCCTCAGATCCATCAAAAAGCATTCAGTAAATGAACATCCTCAGAATAGGAAGACATGGGACGTGCGTGTTTAGCTTTATGGAAAGAAAAAAATATTAAACAGAGCTTGCCGCTGTTCTTCATTCAGCTTTGCGACTGGACATTTATTCTCGGCTAGCTTTTAGCAATGGCTTGCGCCACATTCGTGTGCTCCTTGCTCTTTTCATGTTTGTCAAATAAAGGATGGTTGAAATTCTTTGAGCCTTTATAAAATGCACCTGTTTTGTCTGCTAGATGTGGATTTGAGCGGCAAATCTTGCACCACATTTCAGTGCGCTCATCGTTAGCTTCAAGCCACTTTTCCGAAAAAAGTATTTTCTTCGGCTCTGGCTCCAGTTGGCGTTTCTTTGTAGGTGGCGAAACGCAAAAGAAGCTTCTTAATGTCTGTTGCTTTTTGGACATCCCTGACAGTAGTTGACAAGCAACATGTCATGTGTAAGGTTAGATGAGAAGATCGGTCAAGTACGCAAAGGCGCGTAGTAACACAAGTGGCATTACGCATTCCTGATTTTTGTCGCGCTTGCGTATCTGCGTACCAGTTATGTGCACCCCTGCATATAAAGTCTGACGTGCTTAAATCCAATGGGTTATTTCCTAGTATCGATACAATCGATTTATTACATTTTAAAACGATGTTAGATCGATATATGTTGTCCAAAAGGCCAACTCGCCGAGCACAGATCGATGTAGTTGGATCATATGAATATAAATCGATACATCGATGTAGTAGATGGATCGTTACACCCCTAATATATATATATATATTTTTTTAACATTCTATTTATTGGCATTTTTTACAATTGAACAATCATCAAAATATGTCAGAGATAACAGACCCGTTGTTCCTTCCACCTACACAAACCAGCTCCATGGGATCCCATGGTACCACACCTTTCCCTCCCCAACACAGCTCCATGGGATCCCATGGTACCACACCTTTCCCTCCCCAACACAGCTCCATGGGATCCCATGGTACCACACCTTTCCCTCCCCAACACAGCTCCATGGGATCCCATGGTACCACACCTTTCCCTCCCCAACACAGCTCCATGGGATCCCATGGTACCACACCTTTCCCTCCCCAACACAGCTCCATGGGATCCCATGGTACCACACCTTTCCCTCCCCAACACAGCTCCATGGGATCCCATGGTACCACACCTTTCCCTCCCCAACACAGCTCCATGGGATCCCATGGTACCACACCTTTCCCTCCCCAACACAGCTCCATGGGATCCCATGGTACCACACCTTTCCCTCCCCAACACATGAACACTGTCCTCCCTCCCCTCTACTGGTATTAGCTTCAATGATTAACAACAACCAAGGAAACATAATGACTTCACATTCAATGCTAGAAAATAAATGATTCACAGCAGAAACTAATAATAAAAATAATAACAATATTAATAATAATATTAATAATAATAACAATACTACTACTAATAATAATAATAATAATAATAGTAATAATAATACATTCATGAAGAAAATACTAAATAAGGTGACAACTCTAGAAACTGCTGAAAGTCCTCCCAGACATCAGTCAACTCAAAGGGTTTATTACCTACATTGTAGGTTATTTTTTCAGATGGAATATAGGAAGTTAGTTATTTTAGCCACATCTGCTTGCTTCGCAGAGTGTTGCTCCAATGTTAACTGGTAGAACAGAGTCATCTCCAATTTTTAACTGGTAGAACAGAGTCATCTCCAATATTAACTGGTAGAACAGAGTCATCTCCAATATTAGCTGGTAGAACAGAGTCATCTCCAATATTAACTGGTAGAACAGAGTCATCTCCAATATTAACTGGTAGAACAGAGTCATCTCCAATATTAACTGGTAGAACAGAGTCATCTCCAATATTAACTGGTAGAACAGAGTCATCTCCAATATTAACTGGTCGAACAGAGTCATCTCCAATATTAACTGGTAGAACAGAGTCATCTCCAGTATTAACTGGTAGAACAGAGTCATCTCCAGTATTAACTGGTAGAACAGAGTCATCTCCAATATTAACTGGTAGAACAGCGTCATCTCCAATATTAACTGGTAGAACAGAGTCATCTCCAATATTAACTGGTAGAACAGAGTCATCTCCAATATTAACTGGTAGAACAGAGTCATCTCCAGTATTAACTGGTAGAACAGAGTCATCTCCAATATTAACTGGTAGAACAGAGTCATCTCCAGTATTAACTGGTAGAACAGAGTCATCTCCAATATTAACTGGTCGAACAGAGTCATCTCCAATATTAACTGGTAGAACAGAGTCATCTCCAGTATTAACTGGTAGAACAGAGTCATCTCCAAGAAGAACAAGGGAAGGATCTAGTGGTACAGTCATATTAGTGACCTGTGATAACATCTGGATAATATCTTCCCAATAATTGCCTAGTTCAGGGCAGGACAGTGGCCACCTCAGTTTTACACCTTGGGCAAAATGATGAATATTTAGAATTGATCTTTTACAGTCTCTCTGGTGTAAAGGAGACCCTATGTAAAATATTGAATTGCATCAACTTGCGCCTTGTGTTAAATGAAAGACGCTGAGCATCTATAAAGAGCTTTCCCCATTTCTCATCCTCAACAATGAGAACAAGGTCATCATGCCACTTCAAATAAAATAAAATAAAATGGTATTTGTCACATGCACCGAAATGCTTACTTACAAGCCCTTAACCAACAATGCAGTTTTAAGAAAAATAAGTGTTAAGTAAAAAATAACAGTAGCGAGGCTATATACAGGGGGTACCGGTACAGAGTAAATGTGCGGGGGCACAGGTTAGTTGAGGTAGTTGAGATATTATGTACATGTAGGTAGAGCTAACGTGACTATGCATAGATAATAAACAGAGAGTAGCAGCAGCTTAAAAGAGGGGGTGGTGGGGGGGAACAGTGCAAATAGTCCAGGTAGCCATTTGATTAGCTGTTCAGGAGTCTTATGGCTTGGGGGTAGAAGCTGTTAAGAAGCCTTTTGGACCTAGACTTGGCGCTCCAGTAACGCTTGCCATGCGGTAGCAGAGAGAACAGTCGATGACTAGGGTGGCTGGAGACTTTGACCATTTTTAGGGCCTTCCTCTGACACCGCCTGGTATAGAGGTCCTGGATTGCAGGAAAGCTTGGCCCCAGTGATGTGCTGGGCCTTACGCACTACCCTCTGTAGTGCCTTGCGGTCGGAGGCCGAGCAGTTGCCATACCAGGAAGTGATGCAACCAGTCAGGATGCTCTCGATGATGCAGCTGTAGAACTTTTTGAGGATCTGAGGACCCATGCCAAATCTTTTCAGTCTCCTGAGGGGGAATAGGCTTTGTCGTACCCTCTTCATGACTGTCTTGGTGTGTTTGGACCATGATAGTTTGTTGGTGATGTGGACACCAAGGAACTTGAAGCTCTCAACCTGCTCCACTACAGCCCCGTCGATGACAATGGGGGCATGTTCGGTTTCTTTTTCCTGTAGTCCACAATCATCTCCTTTGTCTTGATCACGTTGAGGGAGAGGTTGTTATCCTGGCACCACATTTAGCTCGTCTGGTAGGCTCGTGTCACTGTGCAGCTCGCGGCTGTGCTTCCCTTTGTAGTCTGTAATAGTTAGCAAGCCCTGCCACATCCGACGAGTGTCGGAGCCGGTTAAGTACAATTCAATCTTAATCCTGTATTGACGCTTTGCCTGTTTGATGTTTCGTCGGAGGGCATAGCGGGATTTCTTATAAGCGTCCGGGTTAGAGTCCTGCTCCAATATAATGTAATATAATGCCTAACCTATAGGTACTTGGAAGAAATTAGTTTGAGGTAACTGAAAACGAGATGCCAGTTGTTGAAAGGATAGTAGTTCACATCCTCTATACAGATGACCAAATGTTTTAATTCCTTAGTTGAACCAAGAAAATGTAATACCATCTCTCAGGGTTTTGGGTAAGATGGGGGTTATTATAGAAAGGTGTTCGTTCGTATATAGATCAATGTCCTTCTGTTTGTTTACGGACTTCAATCAATATATTTCAAGTGTTTTTAATGAAAGGGTTGTTTATGAGACCTAGCAAGGCTTTAGGTGGGCTACTGTAAGGTATAGATGGGATACTATAGGACACTCTACCTCCACTACTATAAGGTATAGATGGGGACAGACACTCTTCCTCCACTACTATAAGGTATAGATGCCAATGTAACAGGGGACAGACACTCTTCCTCCACCACTATAAGGTATAGATGCCAATGTAACAGGGGACAGACACTCTTCCTCCACTACTATAAGGTATAGATGCCAATGTAACAGGGGACAGACACTCTTCCTCCACCACTATAAGGTATAGATGCCAATGAAACAGGGGACAGACACTCTTCCTCCACTACTATAAGGTATAGATGCCAATGTAACAGGGGACAGACACTCTTCCTCCACTACTATAAGGTATAGATACCAATGAAACAGGGGACAGACACTCTTCCTCCACTACTATAAGGTATAGATGCCAATGTAACAGGGGACAGACACTCTTCCTCCACTACTATAAGGTATAGATGCCAATGTAACAGGGGACAGACACTCTTCCTCCACTACTATAAGGTATAGATGCCAATGAAACAGGGGACAGACACTCTTCCTCCACTACTATAAGGTATAGATGCCAATGTAACAGGGGACAGACACTCTTCCTCCACTACTATAAGGTATAGATGCCAATATAACAGGGGACAGACACTCTTCCTCCACTACTATAAGGTATAGATGCCAATGAAACAGGGGACAGACACTCTTCCTCCACTACTATAAGGTATAGATGCCAATGTAACAGGGGACAGACACTCTTCCTCCACCACTATAAGGTATAGATGCCAATGTAACAGGGGACAGACACTCTTCCTCCACTACTATAAGGTATAGATGCCAATGTAACAGGGGACAGACACTCTTCCTCCACTACTATAAGGTATAGATGCCAATGTATCAGGGGACAGAAACTCTTCATCCACCACTATAAGGTATAGATGCCAATAGAACAGGGGACAGACACTCTTCCTCCACTACTATAAGGTATATATGCCAATGTAACAGGGGACAGACACTCTTCCTCCACTACTATAAGGTATAGATGCCAATGAAACAGGGGACAGACACTCTTCCTCCACTACTATAAGGTATAGATGCCAATGTGACAGGGGACAGACACTCTTCCTCCACCACTATAAGGTATAGATGCCAATGAAACAGGGGAGAGACACTCTTCCTCCACTACTATAAGGTATAGATGCCAATAAAACAGGGGACAGACACTCTTCCTCCACTACTATAAGGTATAGATGCCAATGTAACAGGGGACAGACACTCTTCCTCCACTACTATAAGGTATAGATGCCAATGAAACAGGGGACAGACACTCTTCCTCCACTACTATAAGGTATAGATGCCAATGTAACAGGGGACAGACACTCTTCCTCCACTACTATAAGGTATAGATGCCAATGTAACAGGGGACAGACACTCTTCCTCCACTACTATAAGATATAGATGCCAATGAAACAGGGGACAGACACTCTTCCTCCACTACTATAAGGTATAGATGCCAATGTAACAGGGGACAGACACTCTTCCTCCACTACTATAAGGTATAGATGCCAATGTAACAGGGGACAGACACTCTTCCTCCACTACTATAAGGTATAGATGCCAATGAAACAGGGGACAGACACTCTTCCTCCACTACTATAAGGTATAGATGCCAATATAACAGGGGACAGACACTCTTCCTCCACTACTATAAGGTATAGATGCCAATGAAACAGGGGACAGACACTCTTCCTCCACTACTATAAGGTATAGATGCCAATGAAACAGGGGACAGACAATCTTCCTCCACTACTATAAGGTATAGATGCCAATGTAACAGGGGACAGACACTCTTCCTCCACCACTATAAGGTATAGATGCCAATGAAACAGGGGACAGACACTCTTCCTCCACTACTATAAGGTATAGATGCCAATGTAACATGGGACAGACACTCTTCCTCCACTACTATAAGGTATAGATACCAATGAAACAGGGGACAGACACTCTTCCTCCACTACTATAAGGTATAGATGCCAATGTAACAGGGGACAGACACTCTTCCTCCACTACTATAAGGTATAGATGCCAATGTAACAGGGGACAGACACTCTTCCTCCACTACTATAAGGTATAGATGCCAATGAAACAGGGGACAGACACTCTTCCTCCACTACTATAAGGTATAGATGCCAATATAACAGGGGACAGACACTCTTCCTCCACTACTATAAGGTATAGATGCCAATGAAACAGGGGACAGACACTCTTCCTCCACTACTATAAGGTATAGATGCCAATGTAACAGGGGACAGACACTCTTCCTCCACCACTATAAGGTATAGATGCCAATGTAACAGGGGACAGACACTCTTCCTCCACTACTATAAGGTATAGATGCCAATGTAACAGGGGACAGACACTCTTCCTCCACTACTATAAGGTATAGATGCCAATGTATCAGGGGACAGACACTCTTCATCCACCACTATAAGGTATAGATGCCAATGAAACAGGGGACAGACACTCTTCCTCCACTACTATAAGGTATAGATGCCAATGTAACAGGGGACAGACACTCTTCCTCCACTACTATAAGGTATAGATGCCAATGTAACAGGGGACAGACACTCTTCCTCCACTACTATAAGGTATAGATGCCAATGAAACAGGGGACAGACACTCTTCCTCCACTACTATAAGGTATAGATGCCAATGTAACAGGGGACAGACACTCTTCCTCCACTACTATAAGGTATAGATGCCAATATAACAGGGGACAGACACTCTTCCTCCACTACTATAAGGTATAGATGCCAATGAAACAGGGGACAGACACTCTTCCTCCACTACTATAAGGTATAGATGCCAATGTAACAGGGGACAGACACTCTTCCTCCACCACTATAAGGTATAGATGCCAATGTAACAGGGGACAGACACTCTTCCTCCACTACTATAAGGTATAGATGCCAATGTAACAGGGGACAGACACTCTTCCTCCACTACTATAAGGTATAGATGCCAATGTATCAGGGGACAGAAACTCTTCATCCACCACTATAAGGTATAGATGCCAATAGAACAGGGAACAGACACTCTTCCTCCACTACTATAAGGTATATATGCCAATGTAACAGGGGACAGACACTCTTCCTCCACTACTATAAGGTATAGATGCCAATGAAACAGGGGACAGACACTCTTCCTCCACTACTATAAGGTATAGATGCCAATGTGACAGGGGACAGACACTCTTCCTCCACCACTATAAGGTATAGATGCCAATGAAACAGGGGAGAGACACTCTTCCTCCACTACTATAAGGTATAGATGCCAATGAAACAGGGGACAGACACTCTTCCTCCACTACTATAAGGTATAGATGCCAATGTAACAGGGGACAGACACTCTTCCTCCACTACTATAAGGTATAGATGCCAATGAAACAGGGGACAGACACTCTTCCTCCACTACTATAAGGTATAGATGCCAATATAACAGGGGACAGACACTCTTCCTCCACTACTATAAGGTATAGATGCCAATGTAACAGGGGACAGACACTCTTCCTCCACTACTATAAGATATAGATGCCAATGAAACAGGGGACAGACACTCTTCCTCCACTACTATAAGGTATAGATGCCAATGTAACAGGGGACAGACACTCTTCCTCCACTACTATAAGGTATAGATGCCAATGTAACAGGGGACAGACACTCTTCCTCCACTACTATAAGGTATAGATGCCAATGAAACAGGGGACAGACACTCTTCCTCCACTACTATAAGGTATAGATGCCAATATAACAGGGGACAGACACTCTTCCTCCACTACTATAAGGTATAGATGCCAATGAAACAGGGGACAGACACTCTTCCTCCACTACTATAAGGTATAGATGCCAATGAAACAGGGGACAGACAATCTTCCTCCACTACTATAAGGTATAGATGCCAATGTAACAGGGGACAGACACTCTTCCTCCACCACTATAAGGTATAGATGCCAATGAAACAGGGGACAGACACTCTTCCTCCACTACTATAAGGTATAGATGCCAATGTAACATGGGACAGACACTCTTCCTCCACTACTATAAGGTATAGATACCAATGAAACAGGGGACAGACACTCTTCCTCCACTACTATAAGGTATAGATGCCAATGTAACAGGGGACAGACACTCTTCCTCCACTACTATAAGGTATAGATGCCAATGTAACAGGGGACAGACACTCTTCCTCCACTACTATAAGGTATAGATGCCAATGAAACAGGGGACAGACACTCTTCCTCCACTACTATAAGGTATAGATGCCAATATAACAGGGGACAGACACTCTTCCTCCACTACTATAAGGTATAGATGCCAATGAAACAGGGGACAGACACTCTTCCTCCACTACTATAAGGTATAGATGCCAATGTAACAGGGGACAGACACTCTTCCTCCACCACTATAAGGTATAGATGCCAATGTAACAGGGGACAGACACTCTTCCTCCACTACTATAAGGTATAGATGCCAATGTAACAGGGGACAGACACTCTTCCTCCACTACTATAAGGTATAGATGCCAATGTATCAGGGGACAGACACTCTTCATCCACCACTATAAGGTATAGATGCCAATGAAACAGGGGACAGACACTCTTCCTCCACTACTATAAGGTATATATGCCAATGTAACAGGGGACAGACACTCTTCCTCCACTACTATAAGGTATAGATGCCAATGAAACAGGGGACAGACACTCTTCCTCCACTACTATAAGGTATAGATGCCAATGTAACAGGGGACAGACACTCTTCCTCCACTACTATAAGGTATAGATGCCAATGTAACAGGGGACAGACACTCTTCCTCCACCACTATAAGGTATAGATGCCAATGTAACAGGGGACAGACACTCTTCCTCCACCACTATAAGGTATAGATGCCAATGTAACAGGGGACAGACACTCTTCCTCCACTACTATAAGGTATAGATGCCAATGTAACAGGGGACAGACACTCTTCCTCCACCACTATAAGGTATAGATGCCAATGTAACAGGGGAAAGACACTCTTCCTCCACTACTATAAGGTATAGATGCCAATGTAACAGGGGACAGACACTCTTCCTCCACCACTATAAGGTATAGATGCCAATGTAACAGGGGACAGGCACTCTTCCTCCACTACTATAAGGTATAGATGCCAATGTAACAGGGGACAAACACTCTTCCTCCACCACTATAAGGTATAGATGCCAATGTAACAGGGGACAAACACTCTTCCTCCACCACTATAAGGTATAGATGCCAATGTAACAGGGGACAGACCCTCTTCCTCCACCACTATAAGGTATAGATGCCAATGTAACAGGGGACAGACACTCTTCCTCCACCACTATAAGGTATAGATGCCAATGTAACAGGGGACAGACACTCTTCCTCCACCACTATAAGGTATAGATGCCAATGTAACAGGGGACAGACACTCTTCCTCCACCACTATAAGGTATAGATGCCAATGTAACAGGGGACAGGCACTCTTCCTCCACCACTATAAGGTATAGATGCCAATGTAACAGGGGACAGACACTCTTCCTCCACTACTATAAGGTATAGATGCCAATGTAACAGGGGACAGACACTCGTCCTCCACTACTATAAGGTATAGATGCCAATGTAACAGGGGACAGACACTCTTCCTCCACTACTATAAGGTATAGATGCCAATGTAACAGGGGACAGACACTCTTCCTCCACTACTATAAGGTATAGATGCCAATGTAACAGGGGACAGACACTCTTCCTCCACTACTATAAGGTATAGATGCCAATGTAACAGGGGACAGACACTCTTCCTCCACTACTATAAGGTATAGATGCCAATGTAACAGGGGACAGACACTCTTCCTCCACTACTATAAGGTATAGATGCCAATGTAACAGGGGACAGACACTCTTCCTCCACTACTATAAGGTATAGATGCCAATGTAACAGGGGACAGACACTCTTCCTCCACTACTATAAGGTATAGATGCCAATGTAACAGGGGACAGACACTCTTCCTCCACTACTATAAGGTATAGATGCCAATGTAACAGGGGACAGACACTCTTCCTCCACTACTATAAGGTATAGATGCCAATGTAACAGGGGACAGACACTCTTCCTCTGTCTGTCTCCAAGAGGGTGAACCTGTTGTTGTATTTAGCCGTACCCACACAGCCTTTAACTGAGATGCCCAGTAATACAACTGGAAGTCAGGTAGATCCCAGTAATACAACTGGAGGTCAGGTAGAGCTCTCCTTATGAGTATGGTTTAACTGAGATGCCCAGTAATACAACTGGAAGTCAGGTAGATCCCAGTAATACAACTGGAGGTCAGGTAGAGCTCTCCTTATGAGTATGGTTTAACTGAGATGCCCAGTAATACAACTGGAGGTCAGGTAGAGCTCTCCTTATGAGTATGGTTTAACTGAGATGCCCAGTAATACAACTGGAGGTCAGGTAGAGCTCTCCTTATGAGTATGGTTTAACTGAGATGCCCAGTAATACAACTGGAGGTCAGGTAGAGCTCTCCTTATGAGTATGGTTTAACTGAGATGCCCAGTAATACAACTGGAGGTCAGGTAGATCCCAGTAATACAACTGGAGGTCAGGTAGAGCTCTCCTTATGAGTATGGTTTAACTGAGATGCCCAGTAATACAACTGGAAGTCAGGTAGAGCTCTCCTTATGAGTATGGTTTGCATAACGTTGTGAGTTTCACTCTGGGGGGGGGGTTCCCTTTCCACAGAAATGAAGAAACCTTCCTATTAAGTTGTTTGAAAAATACTTTGTGAATAGGAAAGGGCAAGGTTTGAAAAAGGGACAAGAATTTTGGTAATATATTCATCTTTACACAATTGACCCGCCCAACAAGAGAAACGGGTCAATCCCACCATCTATCCAATTCTTCCCCAACCTTTTTGAGAAGTGGAGTGTAGTTCAGTTGATACGTCTTCATCATTTCAGAAGGAATTTGCAATCCAAGATATGTCATTTTCCGAGGTCTCCAAGAAAACAGCTGGTCTAAGATTGGGTTCTGCATAGCTGCCCTGTTAAAAGGCATAATTATAGTATTCGATAGGTTGATTTTATATCCTGAAAAGGTCCCACATTCTTTCAGGATGTCAACTAATGCTCGGAGTGAAATTTCTGGTTTAGTGAGGTAAAGCGAAATGTCATCAGCATATAACGAGACCTGATGTTGGCGCCCACCTATAGGAACAGCATGGATGGATGGATGAGATCTAGAAGCTTCTGCCAGTGGCTCTATAGGAACAGCATGGATGGATGGATGAGATCTAGAAGCTTCTGCCAGTGGCTCTATAGGAACAGCATGGATGGATGGATGAGATCTAGAAGCTTCTGCCAGTGGCTCTATAGGAACACCATGGATGGATGGATGAGATCTAGAAGCTTCTGCCAGTGGCTCTATAGGAACACCATGGATGGATGGATGAGATCTAGAAGCTTCTGCCAGTGGCTCTATAGGAACACCATGGATGGATGGATGAGATCTAGAAGCTTCTGCCAGTGGCTCTATAGGAACAGCATGGATGGATGGATGAGATCTAGAAGCTTCTGCCAGTGGCTCTATAGCCAAAGAGGAAAGGAGAGGACTAGCGGGGCAACCCTGTCTTGTGCCACGTGATCGGGAGAACTGGGAGGAAACATTTCCATTAGTCAGGATCTGAGCTACCGGACATTTGTACAGTAATCTAATCAGACCTACATACTTAGGTCCAATATTCATCCTCTGTAAAACTTCAAACAGGTAGTTCCATTCTATGCGGTCAAACGCTTTTTCCTCATCTAATGATGCCGCCGCTACAGGTTCTTGGTCATTCTCTGCATAATGCATCATAATAAATCATCTTCTGATATTATCAGGACATGAGCGGTTTCTTACAAAGCCTGTTTGGTCCATATCAACCAAGTCAGGAATAACCTTATCTAGTCTAAGAGCTTTGGGTTTTGAAAGAGTCTTCTATGAAGTGTTCAATAAAGATATTGGTCTAAACGACCCTCAAAGCAGAGGATCTTTCCCAGGTTTTAACAAAACTGTGATCAGTGTTTGTTCAAGTGTGGCTGGGAGCTTTTCTGTCTCTATGGCATAATTAAACATATTAGTTTGTTTGGATAAAAAGGATCTATAGAATTCAATAGGGAATCCGTCTAACCCTGGTGATTTCCCCCCAGCAGTGTTGAAAATGGATTCCCTAATTTCCTCGGCTGTAATCTCTTTCTCCAAGTCCTCTCTTATCCTCATCAGTTAAAGCTTGTAAATTGAGTTTGTTCAACAACTCCTGCATTGTGGCAGGGGCATCCCCTTCAGACTTGGACAGTGGTTCATACTCCTCCCTAAAGACTAGATGAATTTCCTCAGGACCCTGAACAACTGTGTTACTGGGCAGCTTAACAGAGCTAATAACTCTACTAGCTTCCTCTCTCCTTATCTGCCAAGCAACTTTCCTGCTTTATCTCCATGTTCATAGTAGTTTAGTTTTGTTCTCCTATGAGCATTTTCTGCTTTGTGGGTCGTCAGGGTGTTATATTCCAATCGCTTTGAGTCAAATTTTTCTAGAGTTGAGTCGTCAAATGTTATACTATGTTTATTTTCCAGATCTCTAATGTCTTTCTCCAACTAATCTACTTGAGCCTTATACATCTTACGAGCACCTGAACTAAAGGAAATTATTTGCCCCCTCAGATATACAAGGAGAGCTTCCCATGAAATTAGGGGGGAGGCAGAGTTGCTATTGATGCTAAAAACTATGTCGATATGAGTGTTCAGAAAGGTTACAAATGTGGGATTATTTAGTAAGTATGTGCCAAACCTCCACCTTCTTGAGGGTGGTTGTGTTTTACTGACTGGTAATGAAGCCAGCAGGGCAGAATGATCTGATATACATCTTGGTAAATACTTACACCCAGTAGTTAAACTTCCCTTCCTATTCCTTAACCTTTTGATTGTGAAATCTCCACACGTCTACAAGTCCAACATCTTTCATGTCTGCTTTGAACATTTTAGCTGCCTGTGTGAGGTTGATACTGTTAGGGGAAGATGTATCACTGGAAGGGTCCAGTCTGTGTGAGGTTGATACTGTTAAGGGAAGATGTATCACTGGAAGGGTCCAGTCTGTGTGAGGTTGATACTGTTACGGGAAGATGTATCCCTGGAAGGGTCCAGTCTGTGTGAGGTTGATACTGTTAGGGGAAGATGTATCTATGGTATCTGAAGATTATGCCTTTGTTAAATGTTTTTCATGAAGAAATAGAATGTTGTTTATGGTAGTATCAAGAGGGAATATTTTAGGTGTAATACCACATATCACAGACAGGAGGTGGGTTGTAGACAGGGGAGACTGGGGATTGGCCAGAAGAGGGGGCATCAGTGTTTATAAATAGGGGTTAAACGATGAGACGTTAGAACGACCATATCAATCTGGGGAGTCGTTTTCCAGGCAACGCGTGTCTGTAATTTATGCTGTAACCTCGTGGTATGAATAAAAACTTCTGACACGATGCAGCATAACAGACTTTTTGTTGACAGCGATAATGGCCACCATTCATCATATACGACATATCACTGAAAGGGTCCAGTACCAAGTTAAAATCCCCTGACATTATTATCTCTGATGAGGGGCACGTTAACTTCAAAAAGATGTCTTGGTAAAATGTAGGCTCCTCATGGTTAGGGCCATACACATTCACAATGGTAATGGGCTCAGTGTTAATGAAACCTTGAATGATCACAAACCTACTCCCTTTGTCTTTAATCTGAGATTGTAGCTGAAAGGGGCAATGCTTATTAATGAGAATGACCACCCCTCTTGCCCGAGAGGTGAAAGATGAATACTTCCCTTGACCCACCCACTCTCTCTTCAGTTTATCAAAAGCTTTTTCCTCATCTAATGAAGCCGCCACTACAGGTTCTTGGTCATTCTCTACATAATGCATCATATTAAATAATCAGAGTGCTCAGAGTCAGTCAGGTGTGTCATTCTCTACATAATGCATCATATTAAATAATCAGAGTGCTCAGAGTCAGTCAGGTGTGTCATTCTCTACATAATGCATCATATTAAATAATCAGAGGGCTCAGAGTCAGTCAGGTGTGTCTCCTGAAGAAGAGCTACATCAACCTTATGCTGCTTTAGATCATTCAGAATGACTTGACTGGGCATTTAGTATCCTAACTGTCATAAATGTATAGTTATTAGGAGCATCTTTAAAGATAATAAGAAAGAGGGAAAAAGATAGAAACTAAATGAAATGATGAAAGTATAAAATACTAACCATCTGGTGAGCTAATACCCTGACCCTACCACAAATCCACCAACCCCCTCCCCAACTGAGGGAGTTAATAAAACATACCCTTAGACGCTAGTCTTTAAGCTAGATGTACCTGCTATGCATAGCATCGCCCCAAAGAGGTTCATTCTAAATTATATGTATATGGCATTAGAAGTGCATTGACTGTTCCCTGTAACATGAATATATTGTTAGTCGAGTCACAAAATACAATTTGAATCAAAGAGACAAACATCGGCAACAATAATGACTGGACTATTTAGCCCCACTTGAGCATGTCTCAACAACAAACAACAGAAGATGCGTTCATAGTCACCAACAGCGCCTACCCGCACAGACAAATGTCAACCAATCTGCATTTTTATTTATTTTATTTTTAGTTCTCATTCACAACTGCGAAACAAACGCACCCAAGCAGCACTGGAAAAAAGACATCAAGCTATGATGAATAAATGAAAACCTTTACCAGACGATAACTATTATGCCTCAAATATAAAATAGAGACAATTAGTTACACAACCACCATCCTCCTGAGTTCACCCTCCCAGACTGAGTCTGTAATACCAACATGTTTCAAGCAGACCACCATAGTCCCCGTGCCCAAGAACTCTAAGATAACCTGCCTAAATGACTACCGACCCGTAGCACTGACGTCTGTAGCCATGAAGTGCTTTGAAAGACTGGTCATGGCTCACATCAACAGCATAATCCCAGAAACCCTAGACCCACTCCAATTTGCATACCGCCCCAACAGATCCACAGATGATGCAATCTCTATCGCACTCCACACTGCCCTTTCCCACCTAGACAAGAGGAACACCTACGTGAGAATGCTATTCATTGACTACAGCTCAGCATTCAACACCATAGTGCCCTCTAAGCTCATCACTAAGCTAAGGATCCTGGGACTAAACACCTCCCTCTGCAACTGGATCCTGGACTTCCTGACGGGCCGCCCCCCAGGTGGTAAGGGTAGGTAACAACACATCTGCCACACTGATCCTCAACACAGGGGCCCCTCAGGGGTGCGTGCTCAGTCCCCTCCTGTACTCTCTGTTCACCCATGACTGCATGGCCAGGCACGACTCCAACACCATCATTAAGTTTGCCGACGACACAACAGTGGTAGGCCTGATCACCGACAACGATGAGACAGCCTATAGGGAGGAGGTCAGAGATCTGGCCGTGTGGTGCCAGGACAACAACCTCTCCCTCAACGTGACCAAGACAAAGGAGATGATTGTGGACTACAGGAAAAAAAAGAGGACTGAGCACGCCCCTATTCTCATCGACGGGGCTGTAGTGGAACAGGTTGAGAGCTTCAAGTTCCTTGGTGTCCACATCACCAACGAACTATCATGGTCCAAACACACCAAGACAGTCGTGAAGAGGGCACGACAAAGCCTATTCCCCCTCAGGAGACTAAAAAGATTTGGCATGGGTCCTCAGATCCTCAAAAAATTCTACAGCTGCACCATCGAGAGCATCCTGACTGGTTGCATCACCGCCTGGTATGGCAACTGCTTGGCCTCCGACCGCAAGGCACTACAGAGGCCCAGTACATCACTGGGGCAAAGCTTCCTGCCATCCAGGACCTCTATACCAGGCGGTGTCAGAGGAAGGCCCTCAAAATTGTCAAAGACTCCAGCCACCCTAGTCATAGACTGTTCTCTCTGCTACCGCACGGCAAGCGGTACCGGAGTGCCAAGTCTAGGTCCAAAAGACTTCTCAACAGCTTCTACCCCCAAGCCATAAGACTCCTGAACAGCTAATCATGGCTACCCGGACTATTTGCACTGCCCCCCCACCCCATCCTTTTTACGCTGCTGCTACTCTGTTAAGTATTTATGTATAGTCACTTTAACTCTACCCACATGTACATATTAACTCAACTACCTCAACTAGCCGGTGCCCCCGCACATTGACTCTGCAACGGTACCCCCCTGTATATATAGCCTCCCTACTGTCACTTTATTTTACTTCTGCTCTTTTTTTCTCAACACTTTTTTTGTTGTTGTTTTATTCTTACTTTTTTTGTTTAAAATAAATGCACTGTTGGTTAAGGGCTGTAAGTAAGCATTTCACTGTAATGTCTGCACCTGTTGTATTCGGCGCATGTGACCAATAAAATTTGATTTGATTTGATATATGTATATACACATGTACACACACACACAACTGTACAGCTATCAGCTAGCTGGCAATTAGGTGGCCAGCCAGTGAGTAGCTTCTCCCTGCCTCGGTATCACTAATGCTAGCATACATCTCTAACAATAAACAAGCCAGCAAACGTAATAGTAGCTCAAAATTCCCTGAAGTCATGTAAACTACATAGTTAGGCTTGAAACCCAGTCAAAAGCCACATCACTATTTAACCAAACCCCACTGGACCTCTATGGGTAAAATAAAAGTATCCAGAAAGAAAATATAACTACCTGGCATAGTGTGGCTGTAGCTATAGTAACACCCTGGTAAACTTAGCGAGCTGGCTAAATAGTGCAGTCAACATTAGCTATGATACAACTTTACCTGGCCTGTCATTATGGCGCTAGCCATCTAGCCAGCCAGCCAGCCGATCCTATGAGTCATTTGGTTGTATCCTCATGTTCTAACAGTTCACTATCCACTGTATCCAAGTTCAAAAGACAGTTCCTCCTGATGTAGTAGACGGGAAGAAGTCAGGGAGTTCTTTCCTCATGTATGTTTCAGCCGTCTTCACAGAGTCAAATGTGCGCTCACCATTCTTGGTTTCCGTCCACAAAGTCGTCGGGTAGCAGCAGGCCGTATGCCGAGCCAACCTGCCGCAGAAGCCTCTTCAGTGGGGAGAAAGCCATCCTCCTCTTGTGTAGTATGGGAGAAAGATCCGGAAAGATCATCATTCTGGCATCTCCGTACACCGTAGAAATGTAATGACAAATGCCCTGGGTGCAACCTGGCCAGGCAGCCGCCTCCGTAGGGTGCGATGGACCCTCTCCATTTCCAGTGGGTGCGCGGAAGTGGGTAGATCCAGAATTTTGGGAATCCATTCCTGTAGAAAGGAGATGGCGTCTCGTCCCTCCACGGCCTCCGGGAAACCTTGAAATCTCAAATTCAAGCACTTTTGGAAATTTCTGTAAGAATCACATTTCTCCTCCAGTTTAGAGATCGCATCTTCCAACTCCTTGTGCTTTTGATCCACTTCCTCGCGGACGTCCAGGATGGCAGCCTGTTGGTCAGCATGGTCTTTTTGTAACTTTGTCACTCGTTCCCTTTGTGACTTTCTGGTCTTCGTGGAGTTTATCGACCAGCACATCCATTTTGCTGAGGCGTTCAGAAAGTGTCTCTTGGATTGTAGTTATACCCTTGTCCATCACCATTCTGAACCATGCTGGTGCTTCTTCTGAGCTAGCATCCACCGAGGCCGAAGAAGGGCTGTGAGACACTAGCGGTTCTGGGGGGGCAGTGCCCCTGTGACAACAAGCTTGGACCCCCTTGTGGCCCCTCTAAATGCGAAGTCTGAAATAATTATCACAGAATAAATTTTTGCGATCATGTTTTATTTTTATTGATTTTGTTTACATCCGTTATTAGACAGTGGCGAAGCGGAACACTAAAGTAACCCAACACATTTTCTAGTGGGACTCCTTTAGGCGGAACACAACAGTATCGTACCACATGGATCTGCAAGTTTTTTTCTATTCAGAAGTTGAAAGAAATTTGGCGCGAATAATATCGTTCAAGCAAGAAGAAGGAAATAAAGAGAGGTGAGCAACATGTTGAATATGTTGTATTTGTAACATAGTTAACTATTAAATGCATTACAGAAGTGGAACTTTAGATCAGCTAATGTTAACCTGTCCGTTTGTTACTTTCTTTGTGAATTAATGAAGGAATTGGCTTGAATCCTGGGCTATGTATTAGTTTGCATGGTTTTTGGTTTAGTTTAGCAAGAGAGAGCAGAGAGCCTGCAGAAAGAGCAGGAAGACTTGTCCATTGGAGAGACTGAGCAGGAAAGTGAGACAGATGGAGAGACTGAGGAGGAAAGACAGATGGAGAGACTGAGCAGGAAAGTGAGACAGATGGAGAGACTGAGCAGGAAAGACAGATGGAGAGACTGAGGCTGAGGGGGATGTAGAGGCTGAGAGTGAGACAGAGGAGCCATGTGCGTTGAGGCTGAGACACCACCAGAGGAGCCATGTGCGTAGAGGCTGAGACACCACCAGAGGAGCCATGTGCGTAGAGGCTGAGAGTGAGACAGAGGAGCCATGTGCGTAGAGGCTGAGAGTGAGACAGAGGAGCCATGTGCGTAGAGGCTGAGAGTGAGACAGAGGAGCCATGTGCGTAGAGGCTGAGAGTGAGACACCAACAGAGGAGCCATGTGCGTAGAGGCTGAGAGTGAGACACCAACAGAGGAGCCATGTGCGTAGAGGCTGAGAGTGAGACACCAACAGAGGAGCCATGTGCGTAGAGGCTGAGAGTGAGACAGAGGAGCCATGTGCGTAGAGGCTGAGAGTGAGACACCAACAGAGGAGCCATGTGCGTAGAGGCTGAGAGTGAGACACCACCAGAGGAGCCATGTGCGTAGAGGCTGAGAGTGAGACAGAGGAGCCATGTGCGTCCACAAGCAGTGGACCATCAGGTTTGGGATGTTGAATAAATCTGTGGTTGTAAAGCTGCAATCAGTCAGTTTATATGGTGTATGGAAATTTGTTGGTTTATGATTGAAATGAATGATCTCATTTAACATGTTATTGGGCTTGTGATATAGATATCAGATGGATTTCAGAAATTGTCTGATGGCTATGGTATGTGTCTAAAATTACCCAAATAGATACTTTTAATTATAGGTTTTTTTTCTTCAACAGATATCAGCCAATCCTGGGAGGAGCCACCGGTGCAGCCAGTGATGAACATGGACCCAAGAACTCTGATGGGGGACAGGAGGAGGAGCTTCAAGGTGGCCTGGTACCACATCCACCCCTGGCTTCAATATTCAAACAAATCAGACTCTGTGGTTTGTTACGCCTGTCTCAGAGACTGGATTTGATTCAAAATTGGGTTTTAACAACTGGAAGAAGGCAACTTACAAAGACGGGGGGATTTGCAATTCATGCAAGGTCTGAGTGGCACAAACAAGCAACGATTACATGGAGAGTCAATCAGAAAGCTGTAAAAAGTAATGCAACACTGGTAAATGCCCTAAACAAGGAACACAACAAACAGGTTCAAGAAAATGGGGACTATATTAAAACAATAGGAGAAGTACTACTACTTACAGCCACACAAAACATTGCACAAAGAGGACACGATGAGTCTGCAGAGTCTGATAATAAAGGGAACTTCATGCAATCCTAGAAACAATAGCTAAGCATGACACAACTGTGGAAAAAAGGTTGACTTCCATTCATAATGCAAAATACACAAGCAAAGGGATTCAGAATGAGGTTCTGAGTTGTTTGGCAGACATGGTTCCAACAGAGATGATAGAAGAAGTGGAAGACAGTGATGTCTTCAGCATAATGGCAGACGGAAAACAAAAGATGTAAAAACAAAAAAGGATCAGGTATCTCCAGTACTCAGGTACTATTTCAGTGGAGCTGTCCATGAGAGCTGTCTCCACTTTGAATCGGCTGATCCACTAGATGCAGCAGGGCTTAAAGGATCAGATATCTCCAGTACTCAGGTACTATTTCAGTGGAGCTGTCCATGAGAGCTGTCTCCACTTTGAATCGGCTGATCCACTAGATGCAGCAGGGCTTACTGACTAAATCAGACACATATTAGAAAGTCATGGTCTTGAATACAAAAACAACCTAGTAGGCCAAGCATTTGACGGTGCTTCAGTTATGAGTGGCAAGCATTCAGGCGTCCAGGCAACGCATTAAAGAACAAGCAAAGCCTTTTACCTCCACTGCAGTGCACACTGTCTACACTTAGTTTTAGTGGATACAGTCAAAGCTGTCCCTGAGGTAGGACAGTTATTCTCCTTACTAGAAAGACTGTATGTCTTCACATCTGGGTCATACATGTGCATCAGAAATGGCTTAGCGTACAAAGAGAGATGTACCCAGGGGAACCTAGAGAGCTTCAGAGACTAAGTGACACTCGCTGGGCATGTCGATATATGGCTCTACATACTATTATGGATAGATTGCCTGCCGTTAAGCGAGTCCTGCAAGACATAGTCCAAGAACACAACGGTGACAGATCTGTTGAGGCACGAGGTCTGCTTGCACAGATAGATTTACAATTCATTGTGTTCCTTGTTACACTCCATAAAGTTTTTGGAGAAGCAACATTTCTATCAGAGATGCTACAGTCTTCATCACTTGACCTGTCAAAGGCTGTTGATTTAGTTGAAGCCTTAGTTCAAACTTTGAATGACTACAGGGATGAGTCATTTTTTAGATGACCTATGGAATGAAGTGTTGAACACAGCTGAGCAATGTGATACTGCAATACAGCCCCCTGCAAAACCTTGCATTGGGAGAGGTGTGCACATTTCATGGGTGGGATCTGTACCCAGGTGTCCCATGGGAAAAACCAGTGTCTTGACCATTAGACCAAGAGGTAATGCCCTCTTGACCTGAGGGTGACACTGATTTTGAAGTTGAAGCAGGACTACCTCATTACCAGATCATGAGACAGACTCATGTTTTCTACACACATGGGATAGTGTAAAAGGAACTTTGCCTAGGAAGCCCATGCTAGAAGTGTTAGGAGGTGGAAGTTAGAGAATTAGTCCAGTAACTGAAAGGTCACTGGTTTGAGTCCTGAGCCAGACAACAAAATGTGGGATTTGATCTGAACTGGCAGATCTGTGACCAACCCTTTCAGAAAGACAAATTCCCTTTGTTCCCTGTAACATGGACTAATAAAGTTGTACTGTACTGTGCTGTGCTGCACTTTATTGAACAGAACCTGAGAGTCCAGCATGTCAGGGGATGGGGTGGGGGGTGGGGGGGGGGTGAGAGCAGCAGTGGGGGATGGGTAGCTAGTCCTTGATTGGCTGTAGACCTGGGAGCCACAACTGCCAAGAGAAATTCAATCTACCCTTTTTATCAGCCAAGCCAACATACTATTTTACACACTCTTTTTGTGGACTGTTAATGTTTAAATTTAAAATCAACACTGAGCTTTTTCATGTTATAATCTGTTATTTATCAAATCTGATAGTAAGAGGTTAACTGATTTAATAGTTCAATATTGAAACCGTATACAATATGCACGAGAAATGGTTGTAATGAAAACCTGAGACACTCCTATAGACCTATGGAATTATGAGGAGGGGAAATGATGTATTTCTGAAAGATATCAAGTAATTTAGGATTTGAAGTCAATTCTTGCGTGGGAAACTGCAGTCTGGTTTGTTTGTCTGAGTGAACAGAGCAGTTGGGGGAAGGGAATACACATACAATGTTTCAATCTCCAACTGTCTTGTTTCACAGACTCCTGTGAGAGAGAATATAGTAGACGGTTGCTGTCAAAAAGTGATTGGTGAGTTTTCCTGTGTCCTGTGTTTATGACCTTTTAAGGACATCCTGTCCGGATGTTCTCTTCACTATTTAGGGTGTGTGCTTATGTAACTTGATAGTGCATCTGTTTCTTTGAAGTAAAGCACATTGATGAGGAATATATGATCTATTATGCTGTGAGAGAAAGAGCACATATTTACCTGATTTGTTAAATATTAATAGTTAACAATGAATATGCTTAACAATAGCAGAGACATTTCTTACCTACCAATGCTGTGCTTTTGGTAAGGATGGTTCCCTCTAGCTCCCTGCAGCTGGTCTGGGCGTGTAGTCAAGGACATGGGATAGAGATCAACTGGAGGAACAGGTAGACCTGGATTGTTTCAATTTCTCGTTGCTTCCACACAGCCACAAGAAGAAAACATGGTGGATCCTGATCTGCCAGGGAGGGGCGTGCTTGGATGAAAAGCAGAGATTGTTTTGGACAATTTGCAGAACTAATGAAGAGATATACAAATCCTGTTGACTCTGTATTAACTTCTGCCTGGAATTGCATAACTAAGGATATTTTACATATACTCAGAAGCCGTTGTCTGTGTCATTTTCTAAAGTTTAAAGTTTGTTTAAGAATAAGAGAATATAAGCACTGTGCAAAGAACCCTCTACAACATGTTTGAAATGAAACGTAATGGCCTGGTCATTGATGTGTCATGTACTGACCTAGTTGAACTTAAAGTTTGAACTGTTTGAAAAATGTGAAACAGTTGGGAATTTTTTGTAGTGAACTTATGGAGCTGCTGTGTAGTGAGCTTGTGACCCCTTGTAGAATGAAAAAGTAATTTCTGGGTAGGTCTGCCTGAGTAAAAGTAAGTGTTAGACGTGTCCTGTGAACACTACGAGCGACAAGAAACCTCAAGAGAGATGAACCACAGAAAACTCCAGAAAACACGTCTCCTAGACCAATTCTAGGTGTATTGTGTCCTTCATGTCTGGGCCACAAGGACAAAACCATCGATGCCATTCTTTGTGATGCACCTGATTGTTTTAACGGTGGGATTGATATGAGTGGAGGCCAACCGGACGATTCAACAGTGAAGATTTTCACACACAGCTGTCTCAACAACAACCTTTTTCAGCCAAAAACCGGGAGTTTTTCTCCTGCGTTTCGCATGAGGGAATGGCTTAAGATAAGACTTGCTCTATGTCAGATCTAAAAGGCCCTGAATGGAACATCCCTGCCTGGGTATGCACTGGAAGAGGAAGTCTGTGGGCCAGATGATTTGAAAGTCATACGAATCTCTTCAGTAGCGTATAGTCCAGACTCCAAAGTGACAATTTTAGGTTGTTCTGAATTCAATAGTGCAAATGCCACCTAATCTGTTAGTTCATATGTATTTTCAAACGCTTGCACAGAGGTCAACTATTTTGTGCCTGTCTTTAGCTTCAAGTGGTGAGATTGGTTTAAGGTGCTTGATATGATGAAACAAGTGCAACAGTTTTTCCACCATCGTGAAGATTTACGAAGATGGTCCCTTCTGTCCTCAAGACAAAACTTGGGCTTATCGGCAAGAAGGTTGATCTATCATGGAAAAGAAAACATGTGAAACCTTGAAGGCCATGGAGAGCCTGGTGGAAGAGGCAACGTCTGAGTCCCTCACAGCTTGAAGACGGGGATTTGGAGACTGATGGGGGTGTCGGGTTACAAAAGGCCCCTGAAAAGGAGAAAAATGCTGATTCTGCTTTTTTTCTAAGAAAAACATTATTATAATAATTATACATGTATTGTTTAGTAAGGTGTAGTTTTGTGTAATAATAACGTTTATGATACATATAAAGGTTTAGTAGTAAACATTAGTGTCATAGTTTAATATTCAATATTGTTTAGTGAACTTTAATAACTTGTATATAAATGCTTCCATTTCTGTAGCAACATTTTAGAAGAAAATAAAAGGTGTATTGTATTTACCTTCAATGAATTACAGCTCTCTCTCTCTCTCTCTCTCTCTCTCTCTCTCTCTCTCTCTCTCTCTCTCTCTCTCTCTCTCTCTCTCTCTCTCTCTCTCTCTCTCTCTCTCTCTCTCTCTCTCTCTCTCTCTCTCTCTCTCCACAAGAGCCACTGGTTCTTTGGGTTGTGTGTGTGTGTGAGCGTGTGTGGTGTTTCTTTAAAACAACTGTTTTGTAAACCTGTTTACCCTTTTAGAAAGAGTTCTCAGCTATCCATATTTTAATGGTCAACAGTTTGCTCATCTAGGGGGTCCCTTGCACACAAGGGAACTGTAGGTACACATGGGGTCCCCCAAGTGTCTTTGAAACTACTTTTTTAAACCTGTTTAACCTTTAACCTTTTAAAAATAGCTCTCAGGGGGGTGTCCGGGAATGTCCGGGAGGCGTCCGAGGATGGAATGTCCAGTGGATGTCTCAGTCAATAAAAAACAAAAAAAGTAATTGTATTCTTTAAGATGTCCCGTTTTACTGCTGACCTAAACAGATCCATTTGACCCCATAAAAGAGCGTCCGTGGGATGTCTCAGTCAACCAAGAAAAAAGACCCAGAGGACCAGAAGGCCTGAAGACATACATCTTAATATAATAAATAATGTAATATGCCATTTAGCAGATGCTTTTATCCAAAGCGACTTACAGTCATGCGTGCATACATTTTGTGTGTATGGGTGGTCCCGGGGATGGAACCCACTACCTTGGCGTTACAAGCACCGTGCTCTACCAGCTGAGCTACAGAGGACCACCCATACACAGAAGGCCTGAAGACATACATCTTAAAGAGACTCCTTGAATCATTTAATCCTCATGGAGCATTTTGAAAGTGAGTTGAATTTTCAATATGATGAAGGCTTTTATATATAACTATGCATATATATATATATATATATATATATTATTTGTTGTATATTATAAATGAATGTTTTTAATAATGTATTGTATAAATGATATAGTATATAATGAATGAGATGTTGTGTTATTGATTTTTTTTTTTATGAGAATGTACTCTACCTACTGTTTATACCAAACAAATGTCAATTTTATGTGACATGTCTCAAGGTGTCTCAGAAACCATGAAAATGCATGCCAAACCAAGTCTCTACTCAAGAATGGACCACTGGCACCACCTAGTGGATGTACTGTTACATCACAGTTATAGAAAAATTATTAGTCAATTGATTATGTGCGTGTGTGTGTGTGTGTGTATCTAGAATGTTAGTATAATATTATATATATATATATATATATATATATATATATATATATTATATATATACCTACATATGTATTTATCCTACAGTTTTTACCCAAAAAAATATATTTTATGTGAAGTGTCTAATCAAGAGTGGACCACTGCCTCCACCTAGTGGATGTTCAGTTACATCACAGTTGTAGAAAAAAATTACCTAGCACGTTAGTATACTATTCTATATCCCTCTCTCATTGGATAACAATTCACTCAATGTATAACAATGGTTTTTTTAATTTTTAACAGTATTTCAATATTTGTTTTTTGCAGAAATTTTAAGACTGAATGACATACAATTTTCAGGTAATTAATATTATTACTATATTGTATTTTATGTTTGTAATGAATACTCGGACAGAGTGGTAAGATCCAATCGCAGAATAGCGATGCTTTATTAGAGTACAGACAAGGGAATAGCTAAATCGTGGTCTGGCGAGCTGTGGTCAAAACCGGGCAAGGCAGAGGTACCAAGGGAGCGGGCGTAGTCGTAGTCGAGGGCACGGGCACAGGTTCAGAGTACGGAAATCACTGGGATAGACAAGCAGAGGATTAAGCAATACGGGGAGTCAAACAACGAAGCACAGGTCTGGTACACTGGTAATCAAAAACAAACTCTCTCTCTCTCTCTCTGAACAAAACGCTTAGCAAGTCACAAAGGAACAATACCTTGCACCGACTGAACTTCTGAGCACACCTTATATCCTACACTAATTACTGATAGGTGTGCTCAGAACTCAGGTGAAACAGATCGAGTCTGATGACTCCCCCTCTCTGTAGATCGGGGAAGTGTCAGACTCTGTCTAGACCCAGCCAAACCCCGATCCCTTACAGTATCCCCCTCCCCAGGGCCGGCTCCTGACGGCCTTCTACCTCTACCGGGTGGTCTTCCTCTGGGTCCTGGATGATCTGGGTGTTCAGCATGGAAAGTGTTCTTGAGAGCGGGATCCAGTATGTCCTTAGCAGGTACCCAGGACCGTTCCTCAGGTCCATATCCCTCCCAGTCCACGAGATATTCGATGCCCCCTCGTCTCCGTCTTGACTCCAGTATCTCGTGGACTGTATAGGTGGTGTCCTGTTCATCCTCCAAAGGTGGTGTTGTAGGTTGTTGAGCGATTGGGGGGTACATCGGGCTATAGTGGACAGGTTTCAACAGAGAGACGTGGAACGTAGGGGTTATCCTGTAGTGTCGGGGAAGTAACAGACGGTAGGTGACAGGGTTAATACGTCTCAATATCTTGAAAGGCCCAATGTACCTGGGTTGAAGCTTCTTGCAGCTCCGTCGGAACCGCAGGTCCCGGGTAGACAGCCACACTCGTTGCCCGGGTTGATAAGTGGGAGTAGGTCTCCGGCGTCGGTCGGCGTAGGTCTTTTGCTGTTGTGAGGCCTGACTGAGATGTTGATGGGCCGTCTCCCAGACCTGCGCACTCCGACGGAACCACTCGTCCACAGCCGGTACCATACCTGGTGCGGTATCCCACGGGAACAAGGGTGGTTGATACCCTAGAACACACTGGAAGGGCGTTAGACGTAGGGAGGTGTGAATGAGTGAGTTCTGAGCATACTCTACCCAAGGAAGGAATCGGCTCCACTCTTGCGGCTGCCGCGAACATTGTTGCCGTAGATATTTCCCAATTTCCTGGTTGAGCCGTTCTGTCTGCCCATTGGCCTGGGGGTGATATCTGGAGGTGAGGCTCACCGAGATGCCCAAGTGTTCGCAGAAGGCCTTCCATACCCGGGATACAAACTGGGGTCCCCGGTCGGAAACAATATCCTCCGGAACACCAAACTGCTGGAACACCTGGTTAAACATAGTCTCAGCCATCTGAGTGGCGTTAGGTAAACGGGTCATGGGTACTAACCGACACATCTTGGAGAATCGATCGATGACCACGAGAATTACAGTATGGCCCTCTGATTCTGGTAGATCGGTAACAAAGTCCATTGCAATGTGCGACCAGGGTCGTTGAGGAGTTGGCAATGGCATCAGCTTACCGTCCGGTAGTGCACGAGGCGCCTTGGACTGAGCATATACTGGGCAGGATAATACATAGTCTCTGACGTCATCTGTGAGGGAATCCCACCAGTATTTGCGGCTGATGAGTCGTGTAGTTCGAGTGATTCCGGGATGACCAGATCCCAGCAACGTGTGGCACCATTCCATCAGTTGAGGGCGAAGAGAAGCTGGTACAAACACCTTAGACACCTGGATTTCTGGAGGGGCTGGTTCCGCTTGTAGGCTCTCCTGAATAGTGTCATCGATAGCCCACCTCACAGGACCAGCACGGCAACTCATGGGGAGGATAGGTTCTGGTTCCACGGGTCTTTCTGCGCGCTCGAACCGTCGGGAAAGCGCGTCCGCCTTACCATTCTTGGACCCGGGGATATAAGAGATTTGAAGGTTGAAGAATAAAGACCACCTTGCCTGTCGGGAGTTCAGTCGTTTAGCACTGTGAAGATACTCCAGGTTGTGGTGGTCTGTGAGCACTTGGAACGGATGTTCTGCTCCCTCCAGCCAATGTCTCCACTTCTCCAGTGCTAACTTCACCGCCAGTAATTCACGATTACCCACGTCGTAGTTCTGTTCGGCAGAATTCAGTTTCCTTGAAAAGAAAGCACAGGGTCGTGATTTAGGCGGCTCACCTTGGCGTTGGGATAACACGGCTCCAACTCCAACCTCCGAAGCGTGCACTTCCACAATAAACGGTAAGGTAGGGTCCGGCTGACATAGAATAGGAGCGGTGGTAAAGCGTTGTTTCAACGTCTCAAACGCACGCACTGCCCCCTCCGTCCAGTTCAGACCGCGACCCTTGTAGCTGGTCATCGCCGACAGGGGAGCTGCGGTTGTGCTGAAATTACGCACGAACCGTCTATAGTAATTGGCAAACCCTAAGAATCTCTGGAGCTCTTTCACCGTCTGGGGTTGAGGCCAGTCTCGTACCGCTTGCACCTTGGATTCATCCAGTTTAACCCCGTCGGGAGTGAGTATGGCCCCAAGGAAGGAAATCGTAGTGACATGGAATTCACTCTTTTCTGCCTTCACGAACAGAGAATGTTGTAGGAGCCGATCCAGAACCTGTCGTACATGGGACACATGTTCACTCAGAGAGTTAGAATAGATTAGGATGTCATCAATGTACACTATAACAAAGCGATCAATCATGTCCCTGAAAATGTCATTCATGAACGCCTGGAATACTGAGGGCGCGTTGGTAAGTCCATAGGGCATGACACAATATTCATAGTGTCCTCGATGTGTGATGAAGGCGGTCTTCCATTCATCCCCTTCTCTAATGCGCACCAGATTGTACGCACTCCTGAGGTCCAGTTTACTGTAGATTGAGGCCTGCCCCACCTGCTCGAGGGCTGCTGGAATCAAAGGAAGAGGGTAACGATTTTTGATGGTAATATCGTTCAAACCTCGATAGTCTATACAAGGACGCAGTCCTCCATCCTTTTTCTTAACGAAGAAAAAACTGGATGCGGCGGGAGACGTAGATGGGCGAATGGCCCCTTGCTGTAGCGCCTCATCAATATACTTGCTCATCGATTCTCGTTCCGGCTGTGACAAAGGGTAGATTCTTCCACGAGGAGGTGTAGCCCCGGATAGCAGATCAATCGCGCAGTCCCAGGCCCGATGAGGTGGTAACACGGTAGCCCTCTCCTTGGAGAACACCTGTGCGTAATCCTGGTATTCTGTTGGAACAACAGTAGACACCACACCCTGCGCATCCTCCACAGTAGACGTTTTACACAGTAAATTGAGGCACTCTGCCCTACATACCTCACTCCAAGCAGTGATATCGCCAGATTTCCAGGAGATGACCGGATCATGGGTGACGAGCCAGGGGTGGCCGAGAACTAGCGGCTCCCGTGGAGCGGAGATGACGAACAGAATGATGTTCTCATGGTGTATGGAGCCCACTTGTAACTTTATTACCTCTGTCCGGTGTGTAATGAACCCAGTGCCCATGGGCTCACCGTCTAGCGCGTTGACTCGCAGGGGAGGTTGAATTGGGATAAGTTGAACTCCCAATTCCTCAGCGAGACCCATATCCATAAAACTGGCAGCCGCCCCGGAATCAATAAGACCTTCCAACCTGCGCACTTTCTCTCCGACAGATAAGGTAACTGGCACATACATTTGTTTAGATGTAATGTTCAAAACTTGATTCTCACTCACCAGTTTGGCAGTTCCGAGGCGATATCCTGGTGTACGGTTTGGTCTTACCGGACATTGACGAATGAAATGACCCGACTGACCACAATACAGGCATAGTCCGTCTTGCCGACGTTGTTGTCTCACCGAACTTTGTAAGGGCGACCGTCCCAGCTGCATGGGTTCCTCCTCAGATTCTCTCCTCCGCTCTGTCGATTGCTTAGGACCTGTGACCGAGGGCTCCCGGACTGCGGATACCTTGTGTTGCACTATCAAATTATCAATAGAGATGGCTATGTTGATAAATTCAAGTAGCGCAGTGATATCTCCCCGACAGGCCAACTCAGTCTGTACTTCTTTGCGCAGCCCTCTTCGGAAAACGGTGAGCAAAGCAGTCTCGCTCCAGCCGCTACTAGCTGCTATAGTCCGAAACTCTAATGCGTAATTGGCTACTGTGCGACGGCCCTGCTGAAGTTCACATAGTTGGTCTCCCACGCTACGCCCAGATACTGGGTGGTCGAACACCTCTCTGAACAGTCTCTTAAACTGAACTTCCACATTTAACTCGGGGACCTCAGCTGCCCATAGCGCAGTAGCCCAATCCAGTGCTCTTCCCGTTAGCAGAGAAATCATGAAATCCACCCTGCTACGGTCATCGGAAAACACAGTACGATTATAGGACATATACAGGGACGTCTGGAGTAGAAACCCCTGACATTTGCCAGGTTCCCCATTGTACTTAGTCGGTAGAGAAATCGGAGGTGCATGACGAGGACTGACCGTGCTCGGGGTGGTGCCTTCAGCCGCACCAGCGTTGAGTAGTTGCAGGAGTTCATCCATCCGTTTCTCCTGTATCTCCCATCGCCTCTGTAATTCCGCTGGATCCATGGTTGAGGCGAGGTATTCTGTAATGAATACTCGGACAGAGTGGTAAAATCCAATCGCAGAATTGCGATGCTTTATTAGAGTACAGACAAGGGAATAGCTAAATCGTGGTCTGGCGAGCTGTGGTCAAAACCGGGCAAGGCAGAGACAGGCAGAGGTACCAAGGGAGCGGGCATAGTCGTAGTTGAGGGCACGGGCACAGGTTCAGAGTACGGAAATCACTGGGATAGACAAGCAGAGGATTAAGCAATACGGGGAGTCAAACAAGAAGCACAGGTCTGGTACACTGGTAATCAAAAACAAACTCTCTCTCTCTCTTCTCTCTCTCTCTCTCTCTCTCTCTCTCTCTCTCTCTCTCTCTCTCTCCTCTCTCTCTCTCTCTCTCTCTCTCCTCTCTCTCTCTCTCTCTCTCTCTCTTCTCTCTCTCTCTCTCTCTCTCTCTCTCTCTCTCTCTCTCTCTCTCTCTCTCTCTCTCTCTCTCTCTCTCTCTGAACAAAACGCTTAGCAAGTCACAAAGGAACAATACCTCGCACCGACTGAACTTCTGAGCACACCTTATATCCTACACTAATTACTGACAGGTGTGCTCAGAACTCAGGTGAAACAGATCGAGTTGATGACTCCCCTCTCTGTAGATCGGGGAAGTGTCAGACTCTGTCTAGACCCAGCCAATCCCCGATCCCTTACAAAGTGATGAAGACTGTAGAATCTCTGATAGAAATGTTGCTTCTCCAAAAACTTTATGGAGTGGAACAAGGAACACAATGAATTGTAAATCTATCTGTGCAAGCAGACCTTGTGCCTCAACAGATCTGTCACCGTTGTGTTCTTGGACTATGTCTTGCAGGACTCGCTTAACGGCAGGCAATCTATCCATAATAGTATGTAGAGCCATATATCGACATGCCCAGCGAGTGTCACTTAGTCTCTGAAGCTCTCTAGGTGCACCTGGGTACATCTCTCTTTGTACGCTAAGCATTTTTGATGCACATATGACCCAGATGTGAAGACATACAGTCTTTCTAGTAAGGAGAAGAACTGTCCTACCTCAGGGACAGCTTTGACTGTATCCACTAAAACTAAGTTTAGACAGTGTGCACTGCAGTGGAGGTAAAAGGCTTTGCTTGTTCTTTAATGCGTTGCCTGGACGCCTGAATGCTGCCACTCATAACTGAAGCACCGTCATATGCTTGGCCTACTAGGTTGTTTTTGTATTCAAGACCATGCCTTTCTAATATGTGTATGATTTAGTCAGTAAGCCCTGCTGCATCTAGTGGATCAGCCGATTCAAAGTGGAGACAGCTCTCATGGACAGCTCCACTGAAATAGTACCTGAGTACTGGAGATATCTGATCCTTTTGTTTTAACATCTTTTGTTTTCCGTCTGCCATTATGCTGAAGAACTCACTGTCTTTCACTTCTTCTATCATCTCTGTTGGAACCATGTCTGCCAAACATCTCAGAACCTCATTCTGAATCCCTTTGCTTGTGTATTTGGCATTATGAATGGAAGTCAACCTTTTTTTCCACAGTTGTGTCATGCTTAGCTATTGTTTCTAGGATTGCCATGAAGTTCCCTTTATTATCAGACTCTGCAGACTCATCGTGTCCTCTTTGTGCAATGTTTTGTGTGGCTGTAAGTAGTAGTACTTCTCCTATTGTTTTAATATAGTCCCCATTTTCTTGAACCTGTTTGTTGTGTTCCTTGTTTAGGGCATTTACCAGTGTTGCATTACTTTTTACAGCTTCTGATAACATACATGAGGAAGAACTCCCTGACATGTTCCGTCTACTACATCAGGAGGAACTGTCTTTTGAACTTGGATACAGTGGATAGTGAACTGTTAGAACATGAGGATACAACCAAATGACTCATAGGATCGGCTGGCTGGCTGGCTAGATGGCTAGCACCATAATGACAGGCCAGGTAAAGTTGGATCATAGCTAATGTTGACTGGCTGGCTGGCTAGATGGCTAGCACCATAATGACAGGCCAGGTAAAGTTGGATCATAGCTAATGTTGACTGGCTGGCTGGCTAGATGGCTAGCGCCATAATGACAGGCCAGGTAAAGTTGGATCATAGCTAATGTTGACTGGCTGGCTGGCTAGATGGCTAGCACCATAATGACATGCCAGGTAAAGTTGGATCATAGCTAATGTTGACTGGCTGGCTGGCTAGATGGCTAGCACCATAATGACAGGCCAGGTAAAGTTGTATCATAGCTAATGTTGACTGGCTGGCTGGCTAGATGGCTAGCACCATAATGACAGGCCAGGTAAAGTTGGATCATATCTAATGTTGACTGGCTGGCTGGCTAGATGGCTAGTGCCATAATGACAGGCCAGGTAAAGTTGGATCATAGCTAATGTTGACTGGCTGGCTAGATGGCTAGCACCATAATGACAGGCCAGGTAAAGTTGTATCATAGCTAATGTTGACTGCGCTATTTAGCCAGCTCGCTAATTTACCAGGGTGTTACTATAGCTACAGCCACACTATGCCAGGTAGTTACATTTTCTTTCTGGATACTTTTATTTTACCCATAGAGGTCAGTGGGGTTGGTTAAATAGTGATGTGGCTTTTGACTGGGTTTCAAGCCTAACTATGTAGTTTATATTACTTCAGGGAATTGTAGCTACTATTACGTTTGCTGGCTTGTTTATTGTTAGTGATGTATGCTAGCGTT
>NW_028160910.1:7500-20000 GCF_964263955.1 Coregonus lavaretus | reverse complement strand
AAATATGATATATACAGTTGAAGTCGGAAGTTTACATACACTTAGGTTGGAGTCATTAAAACTTCCGACTTGAAGGTAGGCCTTGAAATACATCTACAGGTACACCTCCAATTGACTCAAATTATGTCAATTAGCCTTTAGCCTATCAGAAGCTTCTAAAGCGATGACATCATTTTCTGGAATTTTCAAAGCTGTTTAAAGGCACAGTCAACTTAGTGTATGTAAACTTCTGACCCACTGGGGGTACAGTGAATTATAAGTGAAATAATCTATCTGTAAACAATTGTTGGGAAAAATTACTTGTGTCATGCACAAAGTAGATGTCCTAACCGACTTGCCAAAACTATAGTTTGTTAACAAGAAATTTGTGGAGTGGTTGAGAAAACGAGTTTTAATGAATCCAACCTAAGTGTATGTAAACTCCGGGATGCTGACCTTCTAGGCAGAGTTGCAAAGAAAAAGCCATATCTCAGACTGGCCAATAAAAAGAAAAGATTAAGATGGGCAGTCTGAGATATGGCTTTTTCTTTGCAACTCTGCCTAGAAGGTCAGCATCCCGGAGTCGCCTCTTCACTGTTGACGTTGAGACTGGTGTTTTGCGGGTACTATTTAATGAAGCTGCTAGCTGAGGACCTGTGAGGCGCCTGTTCTCAAACTAGACACTCTAATGTATTTGTCCTCTTGCTCAGTTGTGCACCGGGGCCTCCCACTCCTCTTTCTATTCTGGTTAGAGCCAGTTTGCGCTGTTCTGTGAAGGGAGTAGTACACAGCGTTGTACGAGATCTTCAGTTTCTTGGCAATTCCTCGCATGGAATAGCCTTCATTTCTCAGAACAAGAATAGACTGACGAGTTTCAGAAGAAAGTTATTGGTTTCTGGCCATTTTGAGCCTGTAATCGAACCCACAATTGCTGATGCTCCAGATACTCAACTAGCCTCCAGAAGGCCAGTTTTATTGCTTCTTTAATCAGCACAACAGTTTTCAGCTGTGCTAACATAATTGCAAAAGGGTTTCCAGCTACAATAGCCATTTACAACATTAACAATGTCTGCACTGTATTTCTGATCAATTTGATGTTATTCTAATGGACAGAAAAATTGCTTTTCTTTAGAAAACAAGGACATTTCTAAATGACCCCAAACTTTTAAACGGTAGTGTATATATGATAAGATAATAATATAATATATACTGTATATGATAAGATAATAATATAATATATATATATATGATAAGTTAATAATATAATATATACTGTATATGATAAGATAATAATATAATATATACTGTATATGATAAGATAATAATATAATATATACTGTATATGATAAGAAAATAATATAATACATATATATATATATATATATATATATATATATGATAAGATAATATTATAATATATATACTGTACATGATAAGATAATAATATAATATATATATGATAAGATAATAATATAATATATATATATATGTGATCCACTCCTCTTTCTCCTCCTTTCTCCTCCTTTCCCTTCTTCCTGTCTTCTGTTGCTTAGGAGAGAGAGAGAGAGAGAGACAGATAGAGAGAGAGAGAGAGAGAGAGAGAGCAAGAGAGAGAGAGAGAGACAGAGAGAGAGAGAGAGGAAGAGAGAGAGAGAGAGAGAGAGAGAGAGAGAGAGAGAGAGAGAGAGAGAGAGAGAGAGAGAGAGAGAGAGAGAGAGAGAGAGAGAGAGAGAGAGAGAGAGAGAGAGAGAGAGAGGAGCGAGAGAGAGAGAGAGAGAGAGAGAGAGAGAGAGAGAGAGAGAGAGAGAGAGAGAGAGAGAGAGAGAGAGAGAGAAGGTGAGAAAGTATAAGAGGAGAGACAGAGAGAAATGTGGAGGAGAGAGAGGGGAGGAGAGGGAGAGAAGGAGAGAGAGAGGGAGAGAGAGGGAGAGGAGAAGCAGAAAGTGGCATGGCTTGATCCCGTTGCTATCTCCTGTGATAATAAACAAGTGGAGAGCAGATAGAGACCAGGGTTAGCATGTGGAGCTCCTCTCTGTATATATCTTTAATGGACTTGACTTTTAGATTTAGATGTGCGTCTCCATACAGGCGCTCACCTTTTTATCATTTTGGATGTGTTAATTTGGAGCTGAAAACTGAGATTGATTTTCTTTTGTATTTCCTTTTTTAAATTCCTCCCTCCATCCCTCTATCCCTCCATCCATCCTCCCTACATCCCTCCATCCATCCTCCCTCCATCCATCCCTCCATCCCTCCTCCCTCCATCCCTCCATCCATCCTCCCTCCATCCATCCCCATCCCTCCTCCCTCCATCCCTCCTCCCTTCATCCCTCCATCCCTCCTCCCTCATCCCTCCTCCCTCCCTCCATCCTCCCTCCATCCCCCATCCATCCTCCCTCCATCCCTCCTCCCTTCATCCCTCCATCCCTCCTCCCTCATCCCTCCTCCCTCCCTCCATCCTCCCTCCTCCCTCCATCCCTCCTACCTTCCATCCCACCCTCCCACATCCATCCCTACCTCCATCTCTCCTCCCTCCTACCTCCATCCCTCCTCCCTCCATCCCTCCTCCCTCCATCCCTCCATCCCTCCTACCTCCATCCCTCCATCTCTCCACTCCTCCATCCCTCCTCCCTCCATCCATCCCTCCTCCCTCCATCCCTCCAACCCTCACCCATCCCTCCTTCCTCCATCCCTCCTCCCTCCATCCCTCCATCCCTCCTCCCTCCATCCCTCCATCCCTCCTCCCTCCATCCCTCCTACCTCTATCCCTCCTTCCTCCATCCCTCCATCCCTCCTACCTCCATCCCTCCTCCCTCCATCCCTCCTCCCTCCATCCCTCCTACCTCCATCCCTCCTCCCTCCTCCCTCCATCCCTCCACCCCTCCATCCCTCCTCCCTCCCTCCCTCCATCCATCCTCCCTCCATCCCTCCATCCTCCTACCTCCATCCCTCCTTCCTCCATCCCTCCTCCCTCCATCCCTCCCATCCCTCCTCCCTCCATCCCTCCATCCCTCCATCCCTCCTCCTCCCTCCATCCCTCCATCCCTCCTCCCTCCATCCCTCCTACCTCTATCCCCTCCTTCCTCCATCCCTCCATCCCTCCTACCTCCATCCCTCCTCCCTCCATCCCTCCTCCCTCCATCCCTCCTCCCTCCATCCCTCCACCCTCCATCCCTCCTCCTCCATCCCTCCTACCTCTATCCCTCCTTCCTCATCCCTCCATCCCTCCTACCTCCATCCCTCCTCCCTCCATCCCTCCTCCCTCCATCCCTCCTACCTCCATCCTCCTCCCTCCTCCCTCCATCCCTCCACCCTCCATCCCTCCTCCCTCCCTCCCTCCATCCCTCCTACCTCCATCCCTCCTCCCTCCATCCCTCCTCCCTCCATCCCTCCTACCTCCATCCCTCCTCCCTCCTCCCTCCATCCCTCCACCCTCCATCCCTCCTCCCTCCCTCCCTCCATCCCTCCTCCCTCCCTCCCTCCATCCCTCCACCCTCCATCCCTCCTCCCTCCATCCCTCCTACCTCTATCCCTCCTTCCTCCATCCCTCCATCCCTCCTACCTCCATCCCTCCATCCCTCCTCCCTCCATCCCTCCTACCTCCATCCCTCCTCCCTCCATCCCTCCTCCCTCCATCCCTCCTACCTCCATCCCTCCTCCCTCCACCCTCCATCCCTCCTCCCTCCATCCCTCCATTCCTCCTTCCTCCATCCATCCCTCCTCCCTCCCTCCATCCCTCCTCCCTCCATCCCTCCATTCCTCCTTCCTCCATCCATCCCTCCTCCCTCCCTCCATCCCTCCTCCCTCCATCCCTCCATCCTTGCCAACCCCCTTCCTTTACTAAATTAATCCATGATTAAACTGCATTTTCTGTTTTCAGATACTTTTTATGGAGTGAATGGAACACTCTTAGTATAACAATCAGAAAATTGGCTCTTTCTCCATCCACCACTCTGCAGGTGTGAAGACCTGTCCAAAGGAGGTGTAATTCACAAACCATAGCTGGAGACCTCTGGAAAGGACAGGCTGAATATACACAATAGTCTAATATTTTCCAAAACTCAGTCCTGGGGACTCCAAGGGGTGCACATATATTTTTTTGCCCTAGCACTACGCAGCTGATTCAAATAATCAACTCATCATCAAGCTTTCATTATTTGAATCAGCTGTACAGGCCTCTACTCTACTACCACATACAGTGGGGAGAACAAGTATTTGATACACTGCCGATTTTGCAGGTTTTCCTACTTACAAAGCATGTAGAAGTCTGTAATTTTTATCATAGGTACACTTCAACTGTGAGAGACGGAATCTAAAACAAAAATCCAGAAAATCACATTGTATGATTTTTAAGTAATTCATTTGCATTTTATTGCATGACATAAGTATTTGATCACCTACCAACCAGTAAGAATTCCGGCTCTCACAGACCTGTTAGTTTTTCTTTAAGAAGCCCTCCTGTTCTCCACTCATTACCTGTATTAACTGCACCTGTTTGAACTTGTTACATGTATAAAAGACACCTGTCCACACACTCAATCAAACAGACTCCAACCTCTCCACAATGGCCAAGACCAGAGAGCTGTGTAAGGACATCAGGGATAAAATTGTAGACCTGCACAAGGCTGGGATGGGCTACAGGACAATAGGCAAGCAGCTTGGTGAGAAGGCAACAACTGTTGGCGCAATTATTAGAAAATGGAAGAAGTTCAAGACAGTCAATCATCCTCGGTCTGGGGCTCCATGCAAGATCTCACCTCGTGGGGCATCAATGATCATGAGGAAGGTGAGGGATCAGCCCAGAACTACACGGAAGGACCTGGTCAATGACCTGAAGAGAGCTGGGACCACAGTCTCAAAGAAAACCATTAGTAACACACTACGCCGTCATGGATTAAAATCCTGCAGCGCACGCAAGGTCCCCCTGCTCAAGCCAGTGCATGTCCAGGCCCGTCTGAAGTTTGCCAATGACCATCTGGATGATCCAGAGGAGGAATGGGAGAAGGTCATGTGGTCTGATGAGACAAAAATAGAGCTTTTTGGTCTAAACTCCACTCGCCAAAGAACACCATCCCAACCGTGAAGCATGGAGGTGGAAACATCATTCTTTGGGGATGCTTTTCTGCAAAGGGGAAAGAACGACTGCACCGTATTGAGGGGAGGATGGATGGGGCCATGTATCGTGAGATCTTGGCCAACAACCTCCTTCCCTCAGTAAGAGCATTGAAGAGTGGCTGGGTCTTCCAGCATGACAACGACCCGAAACACACAGCCAGGGCAACTAAGGAGTAGCTCCGTAAGAAGCATCTCAAGGTCCTGGAGTGGCCTAGCCAGTCTCCAGACCTGAACCCAATAGAAAATCTTTGGAGGGAGCTGAAAGTCCGTATTGCCCAGCGACAGCCCCGAAACCTGAAGGATCTGGAGAAGGTCTGTATGGAGGAGTGGGCCAAAATCCCTGCTGCAGTGTGTGCAAACCTGGACAAGACCTACAGGAAACGTATGATCCCTGTAATTGTAAACAAAGGTTTCTGTACCAAATATTAAGTTCTGCTTTTCTGATGTATCAAATAGTTATGTCATGCAATAAAATGCAAATTAATTACTTAAAAATCATACAATGTGATTTTCTGGATTTTTAGATTCAGTCTCTCATAGTTGAAGTGTACCTATGATAAAAATTACAGACCTCTACATGCTTTGTAAGTAGGAAAACCTGCAAAATCGGCAGTGTATAAAATACTTGTTCTCCCCACTGTATGTATTCACCCCCTTTGCTATGAAGCCCCTAAATAAGATCTGGTGCAACCAATTACCTTCAGAAGTCACATAATAAAGTCCACCTGTGTGCAATCTAAGTGTCACATGATCTGTCACATGATCTCAGTATATATACACCTGTTCTGAAAGGCCCCAGAGTCTGCAACACCACTAACCAAGGGGCACCACCAAGCAAGCTGCACCATGAAGACCAAGGAGCTCTCCAAACAGGTCAGGGACAAAGTTGTGGAGAAGTACAGATCAGGGTTGGGTTATAAAAAAAATATCTGAAACTTTGAACATCCCACGGAGAACCATTAAATCCATTATAAAAAAATTGAAAAAATATGGCACCACAACAAAGCTGCCAAGAGAGGGCCACCCACCAATACTCACGGACCAGGCAAGAAGGGCATTAATCAGAGAGGCAACAAAGAGACCAAAGATAACCCTGAAGGAGCTGCAAAGCTCCACAGCGGAGATTGGAGTATCTGTCCATAGGACCACTTTAAGCCGTACACTCCACAGAGCTGGGCTTTACGGAAGAGTGGCCAGAAAAAAGCCATTGCTTAAAGAAAAAAATAAGCAAACACATTTGGTGTTTGCCAAAAGGCATGTGGGAGACTCCCCAAACATATGGAAGAAGGTACTCTGGTCAGATGAGACTAAAATTGAGCTTTTTGGCCATCATCTCTCATCACCCTGAGAACACCATCCCAATGTTTTTCATCGGCAGGGACTGGGAAACTGGTCAGAATTGAAGGAATGATGGATGGCGCTAAATACAGGGAAATTCTTGAGGGAAACCTGTTTCAGTCTTCCAGAAATGTGAGACTGGGACGGAGGTTCACCTTCCAGCAGGACCTTGACCCTAAGCATACTGCTAAAGCAACACTCGAGTGGTTTAAGGGGAAACATTTAAATGTCTTGGAATGGCCTAGTCAAAGCCCAGACCTCAATCCAATTGAGAATCTGTGGTATGACTTAAAGATTGCTGTACACCAGCGGAACCCATCCAACTTGATCCAAATCCCAGGGGGATAGTTATGCACGCTCAAGTGTTCTGTTTTTTTGTCTTATTTCTTGTTTGTTTCACAATAAAAAATATTTTGCATCTTCAAAGTAGTAGGCATGTTGTGTAAATCAAATGATACAACCCCCCCAAAAAATCTATTTTAATTCCAGGTTGTAAGGCAACAAAACAGAAAAAATGCCAAGGGGGGTGAATACTTTCGCAAGCCACTGTATACCTCTCTATTGATATCACATATATTATCAAGCATTTCACACATGTTATCCATATACTGACTATTAGCACTTGGTGGTCTATAGCAGCTTCCCACCATAATGGGCTTTAGGTGAGTTAGGTGAACCTGTAGCCATATTACTTCAACCGTATTTAACATGAGATCCTCCCTAAGTTTTACAGGAATGTGGTTCTGAATATAGACTGCAACACCGCTCCCGTTGGCATTTCTGTATTTTCTGTAAATGTTATAACCTTGTATTGCTACCACTGTATCATCAACGGTATTATCTAAGTGAGTTTCAGAGACTGTCAGAATATGAATGTCATCTGCTACTAGCAAATTATTGAGCTCATGAACCTTGTTTCTTAAGCTACATATGTTAACGTGGGCTATTTTTAACACTTTTCTGGGTTGCTTGATTATTTTTCTTGCTTTACTAGGAAGCTTAGCAGAGGTATATATACTTGGGTTATTCTTATTAGTGCAGGGTGAACACAGTGGACTTCCTACTAGGGCACACCACCTCAGTGATAACAATATTACTCTGGTTCATAGGCATATGATTACTGCATACAATAGCTGTAGGATCAGCAGAGGCATTCCGGGCAGTAAGAGGGACATTAATTAGGTTATTTACATTGTGTCTTCCAATGCCCATGGGATAATGTACATTTGCTGAATCATTATGAAACCTCAGTGACACAATGGTAGGGATTAAATGAGCTGGACTTGGGTCATTGATAAGTCATTGTCTCAACGCAGCCTGATTATGCTGTGAAAGGATCCAGGAACCCAAATGATTTGGGTGGACCCATCCTCCTTATAATACGAGCTTTGTTTCCAGAAGGTATCGAAATTGTCATTAAATGTTACACCCACAGAGCTGCAATAGTCTTGTAGCTAGTTATGGAGGGCTAAAAGTCTGCTGAACCGTTCAATGCCACGGTTTAGGGAGGACAGAGGGCCAGATATTATGGGGCGTTTGTTGGTGTCAAGTAGAGACCCAATCAGTTCTTTAAAATCCATCATCAGCTGTTCTGAGCTGCCCTTCACAATGTCATTTGACCCCACGTGAACCATGACAGTATAGTGCTAGGGCAAAAACCAAAACGTGCACCCTTTGGAGTCCCCAGGACAGAGTTTGGGAAACGCGTCAATAGTCAATTGTGCATTTATCCTGAGAAGTCTCATGTACCACTGATGATAACCCTGTCATGTACTGTCGTATAATGTTGCAAATATGATCCTGAAATCCTGATTAAAATACCACCCTGAAATCCTGATTAAAATATTAAAATACAACTTTCATACAACGTTACGTACCAGAGGTGTTTTTTTGAAGCGTGTGATTAAAACTCAGGACAGTCATGAGCTACTCTAGCCCCTCTCCTCTCCTCTCCTCCCCTCTCCTCTCCTCTCCTCTCCTCTCCTCTCCTCTCCTCTCCTCTCCTCTCCTCTCCTCTCCTCTCCTCTCCTCTCCTCCCTAGACGCAGTCATTTAGCACCTTGTAACAGGGGGCATTGTCTTCCATAAGCTCTGTGCTACTGTAGCCTTGTATACAGTAATTCGTCATCACAGCGGTCCCAGAGTGGTCATGGTGCTTTTAAGATCATCACCACTCATTATCCCCTCTCTCTCTCTCTGGTGGGGCCTTAACCAGTTAGCCCACAACCACTTCACCGCAATCCCATCAACACAGACACAGTTAGCCAAGACACACGCCCGCACGCGCACACACACATAATCCCAGGGAATTACATTGGAAACCATTTTTGAACAAAATACAGGCTACAGTACTGTACCTCTTATTATTCAATCTGCATCTACATGACAATCATGCTTAGTGTTCTTACACAAAACACTAGGCCCTTTCTCACCAAGTCCGTTGTTTGGAGAGAGAAAAAATACGAGCACGTCGTGTTTATGACGCCGTTCACACCAATTGCGAAATATAGTTCTGCCGCAATCCATCAATCGGAACAGGTTCGATTTTTGTATCTTTTCGTATGCGAAAATAAACTGTTGACCAATAGAAAAAAAATTGCATGCGAAAATAAACTGTTGAATTTCTATTGGTCAACAGCTTATTTTCACGTGCGAAAAGAAGCAAAAATCAAACCTGTTCTGAATAAATAATTGGGACACTGCCACTGACAGGCCGCACACTGTCTGCGACTGACAGGCCTGTGGGTTCGTTGTGTGAATGAATTAATACATTTCGCTCTGCCTGTTTTTTATGTTTGCAATGCATCAGTGCAGCAAGGTATCAATTTAGCCAATGTGATCACACCACACCAGAGCTAGGCTACACGTCTCTCTCGCCATTCAAACTTCCCCGTCTGTGCATTGCCAACGCTGTAGCCTATTTTATAGCCATTCAGCAAGCAAGAGGATGGATCGATGCTTCTCTACTCGAATAGGCCTTTGTTTTAAAATACGTTTCAAACTATATTGCTGTTCATTGTCTATATATAGGCTATTTGTTCAAGAGCTAGAGAGATGGGGAAGAGATGGGCCAGTGGAGTTGCCAGCGAGGATGCGCAAGAAGGAAACAGTGAAGAAGACTGAGAGATGTGTAAGTTAGACGTTAATTACTATATTAAAGCATCATTCGTAAAGCCTATATATTATAGGCCTGCTCAAGTGAATCTAGGTGACCACCTGTGCTATGGGTAACCCTAAAAGACAGAGAAAATAAATGATTTGCCTGCGTTTACCCTCATCGATAAGTGGTTGCCTGCGTTTACCCTCATCAATAAGTGGTTGCCTGCGTTTACCCTCATCAATAAGTGGTTGCACAGATTTAGATAAAGCACGGTGTCAACATCACCACCCATTGCTTCACTAAAATTGATCAACAGCTGATCATTAGGCTATGGACAGGTTGCGTGCATGTGTGTCCGTTTTCTAATGGTTGTCAGTTTCATCTTCATATAGCCTGTATCACAGCTGTCTCTATATCTCCCCTATCCCCAAAGCCCGGCAGATTTAGTTATTTAAAAAACGGGGGAAATGTGCGTAATATCTTGATTCATGATTCAGCCAGTGGATGCTGGTGGGAGGAGCTATAGGAGGACAGGCTCATTGTAATGTCTGGAATGGAATAAAGGGAACGGAGTCCAACATGTGGTTTCCATATGTTTGATGTGTTTGGTACCATTCCATTTATTATATTCCAGCCATTACAATGAGCCCGTCCTCCTATAGCTCCTCCCACCAGCCTCCACTAGATTCATCCTATATTTACATTTACATTTTAGTCATTATGATGAATAGCCAGTGGTGTAAATTACTTACAGTTTTTCCCTATTGCTAAAACACAATTTTGCAAACTAGGCTGCTTTTATCAAAATACTTAACGCAATACACAAAACCACACACCGAAACAGCAAAATTCCTCATATATCCTGCAAAATGAAGCACTGCAACCAAAACTACATATAGCATTAACAAAATGAAACGTTTGCACGAAATGGCACACACTTCATTCATATTACCAGATTTTTGTCTAACCAACTACACACTGTTGGGCATAATGAAAAGCACTCTCATCTTTAGTATGCTTTGCCATAATACTAAAATAGTTCAAATTGTAGAAAATTCTTCAGATTGTTCACATGCACCGAAATATTTGCAGATACACATTTTTTTTTTTTTTTTTCACCAAACAAGTCAGTGCAACATATGCACAGCAGATATATTTACATTGGACTGAACAAAAATATGCTCACAAAAAACAGTAAACAGAAAAAGAAAATTGCAGAAAAAATGTGCAGAAAAAAATATATAGAAAAAAAAAAAAGGAGGCAAGATTTTATTTTATTTTTTAATATCTTTATTTTAACAGGGAAAAACAGACTGAGACCTGGATCTCTTTTACGGCTGTGCCCTGTGTAAACATGTTGACATGTACAGTTTTAGACATACAGACAAGAACATTTCAAACATACAAAACAAAAACACAATTCAACAGAAACAAATCACAGACAACATCATATTGATCCTCCATAACATTTTAAATTAGGCAGCATCTTGCCGCACAGCTGAGTCTGGCCACAACGCCTCGTCCACATCACAGGCAATATCTTCCCTTGCCAGACATCGAGGGAAGAAGCGCCTTGAGTGCCTTATCCATCCCTGAATCGCACCCACATCAATCTCATCACATGCCTCTTCCATAGCCTGCACAAGAGGCATGCGCACAAAGGGCTGCCGGTCGTATACCTTCCACCGCCATGCCGAAAATAACTCTTCTATGGGGTTCAGAAATGGTGAGTATGGTGGGAGGTATTGCACGAGAAATGGTGGGTGGTCAGCAAACCAGTTTTGGACTGGGGCTGCACGATGAAAGCTCACGTTGTCCCATAATACAACGTACCGGGTTCTTTGATGGTCTGCATCATTCATATGCTCTGGTGGTATGAGAATGTTGTGGAGTCTGTCCAGAAATGTGAGAATATGGGCTGTGTTGTATGGTCCAAGGTTGGCATGACGGTGGAGGACACCATGCGTATTGGAGATGGCAGCGCACATTGTGATGTTCCCACCACGTTGGCCAGGAACATCTATAATGGCTCTGTGGCCAATGACGTTTCTCCCCCTTCTTCTGGTCTTTGCTAGGTTGAACCCAGCCTCATCTATGAAGATGAACTCATGTGGGATTGCATGAGCATTCATTTCCAGTACTCCCTGAAAACAAAGAACAAAAGCAGTCAATATGGTGTTATCCAGTACACTGGGAAACAATGTTGCGTGTAGTGTACTGCAGTCAATATTGTACTTACATCCACATATGCTCGTCTGACCTCTGTTTCTTTGAGAGTTTCTCTCAAACGGCACCTTATAAAGTTGTTTCATTCTGATTTGGTTTTGCTTGAGAATGCGAGCCAATGTGGACAGACTGACTCGTTGAATGTTGTTGAATATATGGTGTTGTCTTGGATGACGTGGCTTTGAATTTCTCGTAATCTGATTTCATTATTTTCCAAAACCAAGTTTACAATGGCAGCTTCCTGTACCCCGGTGAACATTTGGCCCCTTCCTCCACCATGGTTGCGTCTCTCAGTCCTTTAGAAAAACAAAAAAGAAAAAAAAATATATAGGGCTTGGACAATGCAGCCTGAAGATATTTCCCCCACAGTAGAGTAAATTGGACAGGAAACTTGTGCAGTTAGTGTATGACATCAGCCATTCATGAAGTAAACAGGTGTCACCCAACTGATACACTATGACATGGGGTGTACTACATAGTGTGAAATACATTTTGGTTACATACCTGTACTCCAGTCTAAATGTCCGGATGACACAGGCGACAGCAAAACGGCTCAAGTTGGGCTGCACTCTCTGTCCAGCCTCTCGCATTGTCAGCCCATGGTTGATGACATGATCAACTAAGGTTGCTCTGATTTCATTTGAAAGTTGTTGTCTTCTTTGGCCATGAACTCCTCTACCAGCTCTACCCCTACCTCTCACTCTTCCTCCCCCTCTCATTCAAACCCTCCCTCTTCCTCTTCC
>NW_028160910.1:0-2500 GCF_964263955.1 Coregonus lavaretus | reverse complement strand
CCATCCTCCTATAGCTCCCCCCACCAGCCTCCTCTGGCATCAAAGTAGAGTAGCGCAGGCAGACGGTCAGCACTAGGAGTTGGAGTAGAGGAGGAAATGGAAGAGGAGGAAATGGAAAGGAAGGAAGTGACATGTTGGAATGATAGAAAGCCAGTAGAAGATGAAACAGATCTATTGTCTTGTTTCTTCAGCTCAAAAAATCTGTTTGCTATACAAGCTTGGCCACAGAACAATAACACAAAGGCTTTATGGACAAATCACTTTCTGTACAAATCACTTTCTGTACATAATCATTCCAAAATAAGAAAATATATTTTCATTTTTCCCAATTTATCTTTGATTTATGGCATTACACACAATCATTACTAGAGCTCTATCTTAATCCCAACCTGGAGACTGGTGTATTGGATTTCAGAAATGCTTTCCAATCTGTCCTGTATATATAGTGTGTATTTCTACAGTGCTGTCCTGCTGGCTAAGCAGGGTCATCCTTTCAGCTGAGGACCACTGGCTTGTTTCTCTCCAATAAATTCTATGCATGTCTGAATTAATGCATAACAAGGCACAATGGTAGAGATATTTAAAAAATGATAAAAACTAATCCTTCCAGCCCAGTCACATCTGTAGCCAGCCGTACAGCCACACACACACACACACACACACACACACACACACACACACACACACACACACACACACACACACACACACACACACACACACACGCAGAAACAAACACACACCTACGCACGCACGCACACACACGCGCGCGCACACACACACACACACACACACACACACACACACACACACACACACACACACACAGTGCTGGGGCTGACCCTGAGCACTCCCAGCCGTCTGCAGTATGAGTTATAATATTTGGTGTCTCTGGGATTACACTTGAATATTTCATAACATGCACAGAATCCTCCTCTATATATCTCTCACAGGTGTGTCACTATAAATCACAGACAACACTGTGAAAACCCAAGGCTGTCTATAGTAGCACACACAAACTAGGTATATAGTCATGGAACACTGGCCACTTTAATAATGGAACACTGGTCACTTTAACACTGGTCACTTTAATAATGGAACACTGGTCACTTTAACACTGGTCACTTTAATAATGGAACACTGGTCACTTTAATAGTGGAACACTGGTCACTTTAATAGTGGAACACTGGTCACTTTAATAATGGAACACTGGTCACTTTAATAATGGAACACTGGTCACTTTAATAATGGAACACTGGTCACTTTAATAATGGAACACCGGCCACTTTAATAATGGAACACTGGTCACTTTAATAATGGAACACTGGTCACTTTAATAATGGAACACCGGCCACTTTAATAATGGAACACTGGTCACTTTAATAATGTTTACATACTGTTTTACCCACTTTATATGTATACTGTATTCTGGTCAAGGCTCATCCAGTATAACTACTGCTGTACACACCTTTTCTATTCTCATCCAGTATAACTACTGCTGTACACACCTTTTCTATTCATATAATGTCCATAATGTCTATTCACACCATTATCTATATCTACATATACAGCAGATATATATATCATATATAATAATATATTATATATTTATATTCCGGACTCTGACATTGCTCGTTTGATATTTCTTAATTTCTAAAAAAAAATTGTATTTGTGTTTATTGTTTTGTATTGTTAGGTATTACTACACTGTTGGAGCTAGAAAAATCAGCATTTCGCTGCACCAGCGACAACATCTGCAAAATATGTGTACGCGACCAATACAATTTGATTTTAATTGACACTCTTCAGCAAAACACACACACTGTGAATCTTCAGCAATACAAGTGTGTGTGAAGAATCGGAACACACAGTTACATTTTCCTACAGGAGCTCAGCTGAGGAGCTATAGTCAACATCACAGTAACACTGGTCATTCTACCAAGTCTAGAGTTCCTCATCATACATTAAGAAACAAACAGAGTGGTCATCAGACAATCAGCCGGCCAGTCTTTCCGCCTCCTATGATGGGATCTATTTCCTTCCTCAGAGCTACAGAGGACAACACGTTTATTCACATCTCCCATCTCAGCCACGACTGGGGACGTCTCTAACTGGAGCAATAGAGCTAAAGTAGGGCTGACCACGTCACCCGATGTACACTCCCTTCAGCTTCACTTAACACATGCAAAGATGCACAACAAATAACAGAGATGCAACTAAGACGAAGGCTACTGCCAACAGTTAACAGTCTACATAAGAGATGATGTTGATGATGATGATGAGGAGAGGCCTCTTGGTCTCTTACAGCGGCCACAACTCTTCTGTTCTGTAAATGGTGGGGGCTATCTCTCTCCCTTTCTCCTCTCCCTTCTCTCCCCCTCTCCCCTCTCCCCTCTCTCTCTCTCCCTTTCTCCTCTCCCTTCTCTCCCCCTCTCCCCTCTCCCCTCTCTCTCCCTGCATCTCCCTCCCACCTCTCCCTCTCTCTCTCTCTCCCCCTCCC
>NW_028160911.1:0-49748 GCF_964263955.1 Coregonus lavaretus | reverse complement strand
TGTCTGTCTACTTTGGATACATATTTCATTTTATCTGCTAGCATAGTTTGGAAGGATAAAACAATGTTGCCTTAATTTTCTCTATCCTTCTGCTAGATATAACTGCAACAGTGGAGGTTCCGCAGAGGAGGAAGGGGAGGACCATCCTCCTCAGTGAATTTCATAAAAATAAAAATTGTAAAACATTAAAAAAGTTATCCTTTTTAGATAAAACTTAACAAAATATATTCATGTCACCAACTCATTTATTAAAACACTGTTTTGCAATGGAGGTCTACAGTAGCCTCAACTGCACTCTGTAGGGTAGCACCATGGTGTAGCCGGAGGACAGATAGCTTCCGTCCTCCTCTGGGTACATTGACTTCAATACAAAACCTAGGAGGCTCATGGTTCTCAGCTCCTTCCATAGACTTACACAGTAATTATGACAACTTCCGGAAGACGTCCTCCAACCTATCAGAGCTCTTGCAGCAGGAACTGACATGTTGTCCACCCAATCAAAGGATCAGAGAATTAATATAGTACTGAAAGCATAAGCTACAGCTAGCTAGCACTGCAGTGCATAAAATGTGGTGAGTAGTTGACTTAAAGAGAAAGACAATAGTTGAACAGTTTTGAACAAATTAATTTCTTAAAAAATGGAGAAGCAAGAGAGAGATTTTTTTTTTTCTCATTCAGTTTCACATACTTAGCTAGCAAATGCAGCTAGCTAGTTTACCCTACTCAAACACACTGCTCAAATAGAGGGATGCTATGTTAGCTAGCTGGCTATGACTATCCAACACAACACTGGAACTCTTCCAAGTCAAGGTAAGCTTTTGGTTTACTAATTTATTGCCACCGGGGCCCGCTGGTGTAACTGCTAAACTGCTAACTGACTATACACTGTAAAGTTACTGCATGATTGTAGCGGGTTTACTAACTCGTTAGTTCTATTAGCTATGTTGACTATGACGTTACTTTAGGTAATGGTGACAACGATGCAGGCTGTGTGTAGCAGTTATGATATGGTTTGGCTTGGAAAGCTTTTTTCGCCTGATCACATACAGCTGATGTGTTGTGCATTGAAGTCCACAAATGAAGGGAAAAGGTAAGAGGAGGAGAGCGCATAGATGCGAGAAGGAATACAACATGGCTGCTATGAATGTGAACTGTGTTTACACATGATCGGGGGTGTATTCATTCTGCCGATTCTGTTGAAAAACTTTTCTTAAACGGAAGCAAACGGAACAAAACGGGGATAAACATGCCTGAATTTGTCCAATAGAAACTCTTGTTTGCAAATGTTGGACTAATGATTATACCCTAGATCCTAGCCAGATGCAGGCAAGAGTGTGCAAGGCGGTATTGAATGTGTCGCTGTCTTTCCATGTGTCACCTCAACATTTTCTCTCGACCTGTGTGCACGTATGTTGTAATCTTTCATTCATAGGTTGTAGCAAGCTCATTATGAGTATATGGAAAAGTCAATCATCATGTAGTAGCCTAAACCTATCGATGTTAAATTGAATTGGGTGAATGGAATATGAATGACAGTCATCCAATATGCTGTAATAGAAATAAGGCCATGCTCATAAAAAAACAAAAGAAGGTCCTCCCTCATCTTAAACAGCACTGACCGCCACTGAGTTTTAACTAACGCATGGGGAAGATAAACTCTATTCATGCTCTTCAGTATTCATCACATGAGATTAAAAACGATCATGCAATTAATATTTTACCCTGATATAGATAAACGAAGGCAGCTTTATGCTCCACAGGGAGTGAAGAGGATGAGAGTTTGAGTAAATACACATTTTCTTTGTTGCAGCCTTTTTGAAGATCTGAGTCTCATTTGCACAAATGAGTGACAGCTGGTCCCCAAAACAATGCTTCTCTTATCCTCTTACAAGGCATAAATCCAAACTCATTTTGGTAATCCCTGACAAATATTCTCTTTGGATCTGATAATATTCATCAAATCTTCCCTGCTGATTTCAACTTCTGATGAATTCCCACGCCCATGTGGCTTTATGTGCAATGTGCATATAAAATAGAGAGACTGACACAAGTATTTTTTATTGTGCCTGTCATAATACTGGCTAATCTGACTCAGAGCTAGACTTAAAGACTTTCACAGGAAAGGTCAAAAAGCCTTTTGTTTTGTGTGGATTACTGCTCTGTAATGTTTTATGTACTGGATTTCCACAGTGTCCACTTAGGTTGATGGTCTCAGAAGGGGCTGTAAAATGTAGTGACCTAGTGCAGGGAGGAGCAGCATTATTCTCAGTAAAACACTGATTTACTCCGGTGAATATTTCTCAAATGGCTGGCTAGATGGGTTGAGAGGAGAGGAGTATCCTACTAATCATCCTCCATGCCCTCCTCCCCTTCACTCCCAAACCAACGTCTCCATTTACATGCCACAAAAGTCTCGCCACACTCATTTTCTTCATAGATCAACAGGGAGCAAGTAAAAAAATAACACAACAGAACAAAGTAAACCAATTTAGATGGCTAAAGCATAATTTATGGTATTACAAATATAGTAGTGGTTCGTGATCTGGCACTCAAGGGTGCTTGTGTGCAGTCCTGTTGACAGTGATGGATAGGAAGCTCTGCCTTTGCTTTTCTTCATCATTCAAACATCTCTTCCCATCTCTGAGTCCATCTATGGAGGCCGGGGACCATACGTCTGGTGTGATGCGGCAAGGCATTAAGTGTTTAAGCAAAGTCCCACTAAAGCTGTACTCTTGTAGGAGAAATTATCAGCCATTTGGTTTTTCATGCATTTGAAAAGAACATGATTGTTTTCACTGAGAACCATTTAGATGATTGAGTTTTAAAATTAACAGCAAGGACTAAATTAGGTAATTGAACTGTCTGGAGAACAAGGAGCCATGCAGTGACAGGTTGAGTTATGCTCGGAGAGAGCTACGTATGCCAAATGCTTCTGTTGTGTAATTGAGGAAAGTACCTAACTCGTTAAAAGGGCAGATCAAAGCAAACACTTTTCTATAAAGTATAGGGTCTACTAAAGATAGTAAGAATGGAATAATGCTGACCATGGGTTTGTTTTTCCAGACCTTAGCATCCTTATACCCTGCTGCCACCTGTCACCTGATGCCTCCACGTCTTTGTCTCATCTAACCTATTAAGCTAGTATCTCAGGCCGCCAGGGCGCCATGTGACAGCAACAAACACACTCTGTCATTCTGCTGTGCCCCCGGAACCCAATGAGGTAATGCTTCTCCATTCACAAATAAAAAAGGTGCTCAACAAAGAAACTGGGTCATAAACTTCAATTGTGGGATGGGTAATTGGAGCTGCTCGCATAACCATGTGCCTGCCAACTTCGTCTTAAAAAAAAGCTCTTCTTGAATGACTAACTGTAGTTAACACTGGTGGCCCCGGTAATGACAGTGCCTGGCTTAATGTCTTCTCTTATCTGTGGCGACCTCAATGGGACGAGTCCTCTCATGTTTTCACATTGCATTGCACATGAATGAAAGTTAAACATTTATTCTTTAAATCCCATTATGGACTATGGTGTATTTATTTAAGGGGTTCTTATACAGGTCACTCTTACAACAGTAGTGGTAGGATCTTCATCACATTGTTCAGTTATTGTTGTTAATGTGTGGGTTTATGTCATTATTAAACCCTATTCATACAGGTTGCTCTAATGGTGGAGACTAAGGTGTCCCTTCAAGACTGCTCGTCACCTCACCCCACCACACTCTCCTCTGTATTCCTTCCACTGCTATAGCCTTTAGCTCAGGAAGCAAATATAGACGAGATCTCCTCACCCGTGCTCATTCTCTGTCAAAACAGTGTGATAGAGAGAGCATGGTGCAACAGCCAACTCATTTCCACTCAGACATTGAAATGATTTCCTCCTGCAACATAGTGGCCTATTCGGATTTGGTCTGAATAGGCCACACAATCTGAGAGCCAACTAGAGCTGATATGAGTGACATTCTCCTACCTTCTTTCCTGGAAGAACAAAGCCATATTGTCAGTATTGTCCTGGATGGTGCTCACACTGAGCTATGAGGTAAGGATTCTGTCTATCTTGAAGAAAGAGGAGTGTGAATTAAGCAAAGTTCTTCCAAGCAGCTTTCACAAAGTGTGTGTGTTAGTTAGTTAGAGGCCAGAGGAGAGGGAACAGAGAGGCAGGGGTGTATTCAGAGCAGTGAAAGGCCCACCAGCAGGAGGCCAGAATGTGCACCCCCACAGCCCGCTGGGACTCAGACCCAGGCCTGTCAATAGGGTGCTCAGCCTCATGACAATCCTCACCCAGACTAGCTCCTCATCCAGCTAAACCCCATTCAAACCGACACAGCCAACACTCTTCATTTCTCCCTTTCTCTCTCTCTCCTCTATTCTTCTGATGCATCTCTTTGTCTACATGAAATCCTTAATGGTGAAACTGCCACGTCCGTTTGCGATATTTTCAACAACAAAGAAGTACTGCAAACAACAAACACAGTTTTTCCCCCCTCTGACATCATTGCACTCGCAGTAGAATATGTACTGCAATACTTTGTTACCAGGTTGCGCAGCGCTCCGTGACGTGCCATACCTCTGCTTTGTCAACAAAACTAAAACAATAACGGCCGTGGAGCAGTGGTGTTGTTTCCCCTTATTCCGGATTCCATCTTTAAACTCTCTCACCCTTGTTTCCGTGTGTCTCTTTTGCTATTGAACATTACTGTACTAATTGAGTTGTGCACATGCTGGCTTACCCCAAAATGATTGAGGTTTAATTACTGTACAAAATCATTTTGTCATAGAAAAACAAACATAATGTTTTTCATACAAGAAAACTGGTACTCACATTTAATCTGCCAAATGTTTCACCATTGTGATGCTGCCACATGTGTGAGGTGACAGGCACGTTCATACAGTGGCTTGCGAAGGTATTCACCCCCCTTGGCATTTTTCCTATTTTGTTGTGTAAGGGTTGGTGTGAGGTGTGACCCAGGTGCGGTGCAGGTTTGACAGTAGGCAGTAGGGAGAGATGGTGAAACAAGGAACTTTACTGATGGTCCCGAAGCCAGGATACAAAATAACGCACTTTACACGAAAAGAAAGGCGGAGCAAATAAGACTCCAAAACACAGGCAGACAAAATACTAACTATGACTGAAATAATAAAAAAACTGGGAGAACACTTCTCACGTACCTGTCCATACGTCTCACGATCAGACACTGATTAGTACTGCTTGACATAGTGAAACTTGCAGAGAAAACTGAGCAAGGGAACACAGGGAAGTGAGGGCATAAATACACAGGTGAATCAGATAGACACAGGTGACACCAATAGGAAGATGATTAGTCCTGACTGTGAGTGAGGAGGTGCCTAAGGTTGTCGGAGGATGACACCTAGTGGGTCGCTCCGGAACTGTGACACACTCCTGTAACAGTGCTGCCTTACAACCTGGAATTAAAATGGATTTTTGGGGGGGATTGTATCATTTGATTTAAACAACATGCCTACCACTTTGAAGATGCTAAATATTTTTGTGTGTGAAATAAACAAGAAATAAGACACAAAAAAACAGAAAACATGAGCGTGCATAACTATTCACCCCTCAAAAGTCAATACTTTTTAGAGCCACCTTTTGCAGCAATTACAGCTGCAAGTCTCTTGGGGTATGTCTCTATAAACTTGGCACATCTAGCCACTGGGATTTTTGCCCATTCTTCAAGGCAAAACTGCTCCAGCTCCTTCAAGTTGGATGGGTTCCGCTGGTGTACAGCAATCTTTAAGTCATACCACAGATTCTCAATTGGATTGAAGTCTGGGCTTTGACTAGGCCATTCCAAGACAGTTTCCCCTTAAACCACTCGAGTGTTGCTTTAGCAGTATGCTTAGGGGGTCATTGTCCTGCTGGAAGGTGAACCTCCGTCCCAGTCTCAAATCTCTGGAAGACTGAAACAGGTTTCCCTCAAGAATTTCCCTGTATTTAGCCCCATCCATCATTCCTTCAAGTTTCCCAGTCCCTGCCAATGAAAAACATCCCCACAGCATGATGCTGCCATCACCATGCTTCACTGTGGGGATGGTGTTCTTGAGGTGATGAGAGGTGTTGGGTTTGCACCAGACATAGCGTTTTCCTTGATGGCCAAAAAGCTCAATTTTAGTCTCATCTGACTAGTGTACCTTTTTCCATATGTTTGGGGAATCTCCCATATCCCTTTATGCGAACACCAAACGTATTTGCTTATTTTCTGGCCACTCTTCCGTAAAGCCCAGCTCTGTGGAGTATACGGTTTAAAGTGGTCCTATGGACTTATACTCCAATCTCCGCTGGAGCTTTGCAGCTTCTTCAGGGTTATCTTTGGTCTCTTTGTTGCCTCTCTGATTAATGCCCTCCTTGCCTGGTCCATTACTTTTGGTGGGCAGCCCTCTCTGGGCAGGCTTGTTGTGGTGCCATATGTTATAATGGATTTAATGGGGCTCCGTGGGATGTTCAAAGTTTCTGATATTTTTTTATAACCCAACCCTGACCTGTACTTCTCCACAACTTTGTCCCTGACCTGTTTGGAGAGCTCATTGGTCTTCATGGTGCTGCTTGCTTGGTGGTGCCCCTTGCTTAGTGGTGTTGCAGACTCTGGGGCCTTTCAGAACAGGTGTATATATACTGAGATCATGTGGCACTTAAATCAAGTCCACCTGTGTGCAATCTAACTAATTATGTCATTTCTGAAGGTAATTGGTTGCACCGGATCTTATTTAGGGGCTTCATAGCAAAGGGGGTGAATACATATGCACGCACCACTTTTCCGTGACTTATTTTTTAGAATATTTTGAAGCAAGTGATTTTTTTCATTTGACTATTTTGTTTATGTCCATTACATGAAACCCAAATAAAAATCTATTTAAATTACAGGTTGTAATGCAACAAAATAGGAAAAACGCCAAGGGGGATGAATACTTTTGCAAGGCACTGTACATACATATGATTGGTTTAAATTTATAAAACCCTTGCAAGGTTAAACATTTATGTCTATTCATTTTAAAAGCTGTCCACCTTTGGCATTTTGGTAGCTCATCCCTTTAAGAGGGCATGCAAACACCTTTTTGGATATAGATACAGTTGAAGTCAGAAGTTTACATACACCTTAGCCAAATACATTTAAACTCAGTTTTTCACAATTCCTGACATTTAATCCTAGTAAAAATTCCCTGTCTTAGGTCAGTTAGGATAACCACTTTATTTTAAGAATGTGAAATGTCAGAGTAATAGAGAATGATATATTTCAGCTTTCATTTCTTTCATCACATTCCCAGTGGGTCAGAAGTTTACATACACTCAATTAGTATTTGGTAGCATTGCCTTTAAATTGTTTATCTTGGGTCAAATGTTTCAGGTAGCCTTCCACAAGCTTCCCACAATACGTTGGGTGAATTTTGGCCCATTCCTCCTGACACAGCTGGTGTAACTGAGTCAGGATTGTAGGCCTCCTTGCTCACACATGCTTTTTCAGTTCTGTCCACAAATGTTCTATAGGATTGAGGTCCGGCCACTCCAATACATTGACTTTGTTGTCCTTAAGCCATTTTTCCACAACTTTGGAAGAATTCTTGGGGTCATTGTCCATTTGGAAGACCCATTTGCGACCAAGCTTTCACTTCCTGACTGATGTCTTGAGTTGTTGCTTCAATATATCCATATAATTTTCCTTCCTCATGATGCCATCTATTTTGTGAAGTGCACCAGTCCCTCCTGCAGCAAAGCACCCCCACAGAATGATGCTGCCACCCCCGTGCTTCACGGTTGGGATGGTGTTCTTGCAAGCAACCCCCTTTTTCCTCCAAACATAACGATGGTCATTATGGCCAAACAGTTCTATTTTTGTTTAATCAGACCAGAGGACGTTTCTCCAAAAAGTAAGATCTTTGTCCCCATGTGCAGTTGCAAACCTGTCTGGCTTTTTTATGGCGGTTTTGGAGCAGTGGCTTCTTCCTTGCTGAGCGGCCTTTCAGGTTATGTCGATATAGGACTCATTTTAATGTGGATGTAGATACTTTTGTACCTGTTTCCTCCAGCATCTTCACAAGGTCCTTTGCTGTTGTTCTGGGATTGATTTGCACTTTTCGCACCAAAGTACATTCATCTCTAGGAGACAGAACGCGTCTCCTTCCTGAGCGGTATGACGGTTGCGTGGTCCCATGGTGTTTATACTTGCATACTATTGTTTGTACAGATGAACGTGGTACCTTCAGGCATTTGGAAATTGCTCCCAAGGAAGAACTAGACTAGGTCTACGATATTCTTTCTGAGGTCTTGGCTGATTTCTTTTGATTTTCCCATGATGTCAAGCAAAGAGGCACTGAGTTTGAAGGTAGGCCTTGAAATACATCCACAGGTACACCTCCAATTCACTCAAATAATGTCAATTAGCCTATCAGAAGCTTCTAAAGCCATGACATCATTTTCTGGAATTTTCCAAGCTGTTTAAAGGCACAGTCAACTTAGTGTATGTAAACTTCTGACCCACTGGAATTGTGATACAGTGAATTATAAGTGAAATAATCTGTCTGTTAACAATTGTTGGAAAAATTACTTGTGTCATGCACAAAGTAGATGTCCAACCGACTTGCCAAAACTATAGTTGGTTAACAAGAAATTTGTGGAGTGGTTGAAAAACAAGATTTAATGACTCCAACCTAAGTGTATGTAAACTTCCGACTTCAACTATATAAGTTTTTATTTTGGGTATCTTTGCTTTACTTTTGGATCTAGAACAGTTGGATTTTGTATTTCCTTATTTACATGGGGACTTTAGTTAGGATTATATATTAACTTTATTTTGCGACTATAATAAAAAGAAAGTTAATTGTTTATTTTGATTGAAATGTAATTGGTTACAATATATTTATCTTTGCTAATTTGTGCATGCATTGCATCTTTACATTATTTTGTCTATTTAGCTTTGGTTGCTCTCATAATGACAAAGTATTTCTTTGAACTTTACAATTTTCGAATCAAATCCAAATCAAATCATATTTTATTTGTCACATGCGCAGAATACAACAGGTGTAGACCTTACCGTGAAATACTTACTTACAAGCCCTTAATCAACAATGCAGTTCAAGAAATAGAGTTAAGAAAATACACAGTACCAGTCAAAAGTTTGGACACAGCTACTAATTCCAACAGTTTTTCTTTATTTTGACTATTTTCTACATTGTAGAATAATAGTGAAGACATCAAAACTATGAAATAACTCATATGGAACCATGTAGTAACCAAAAAAGTGTTAAACAAATCTAAATATATTTTATATTTGGGATTATTCAAAGTAGCTCTTGGCAATCTCTCAAACAGCTTCATGAGGTAGTCACCTGGAATGCATTTCAATTAACAGGTGTGCCTTGTTAAAAGTTAATTTTTCCCTTCTTAATGTGTTTGAGCCAATCAGTTGTGTTGTGACAAGGTAGGGGGGGTATACAGAAGATAGCCCTATTTGTTAAAAGACCAAGTCCATATTATGGCAAGAACAGCTCAAATAAGCAAAGAGAAACGACAGTCCATCATTACTATAAGACATGGAGGTCAGTCAATACGGAACATTTCAAGAACTTTGAAAGTTTCTTCAAGTGCAGTCGTAAAAACCATCAAGTGCTATGATGAAACTGGCTCTCATGAGGGCCGCCACAGGAAAGAAAGACCCAAGTTCATTAGAGTTAACTGCACCTCAGATTGCAGCCCAAATAAATGCTTCACAGAGTTCAAGTAACAGACACATCTCAACATCAACTGTTCAGAGGAGACTGCGTGAATCAGGCCTTCATGTTCTAATTGCTGCAAAGAAACCACTACTAAAGGACACCAATAAAAATAAGCCACTTGCTTGGGCCAAGAAACACGAGCAATGGACATTAGACCGGCGGAAATCTGTCCTTTGGTCAGATGAGTCCAAATTTGAGATTTTTGGTTCCAACCGCCGTGTCTTTGTGAGACGCAGAGTAGGTGAACGGATGATCTCTGCATGTGTGGTTCCCACCATGAAGCATGGAGGAGGAGGTGTGATAGTGTGGGGATGCTTTGCTTTTGATACTGTCTGTGATTTATTTAGAGTTCAAGGCACGCTTAATCAGCATGGCTACCACAGCATTCTGCAGCAATATACCATCCCATCTGGTTTGCGCTTATTGGGACTATCATTTGTTTTTCAACAGGACAATGACCCAAAACACAACTCCAGGTTGTGTAAGGGCTATTTGACCAAGAAGGAGAGTGATGGAGTACTGCATCAGATGACCTGGCCTCCACAATCACCCGACCTCAACCCAATTGAGATGGTTTGGGATGAGTTGGACCGCAGATGTGGGAACTCATTCAAGACTGTTGGAAAAGCATTCCTCATTAAGCTGGTTAAGAGAATGCCAAGAGTGTGCAAAGCTGTCATCAAGGCAAAGGGTGGCCAATTATATATATATATATATATATATATATATATATATATATATATATATATATATATATATATATAATATATAAAAGCCAGTGGGGGCTGGTGACGGGAGGACGGCCAACAACAATGGCCGGAATGGAGTGAATGGAACAACACAAAACAGACGAAAACCATCTGCTTGATACCATTCCACTCACCCCACCCCGGCCACCACTACGAGCTGTCCTCCCCTCACCAGCCTTATTTACCATTGGTACACACACTTCACCACAGTTATTGTGTTCGCCCTACTCTATATAATATACACTGCTCAAAAAAATAAAGGGAACACTTAAACAACACATCCTAGATCTGAATGAATGAAATTATCTTATTAAATACTTTTTTCTTTACATAGTTGAATGTGCTGACAACAAAATCACACAAAAATTATCAATGGAAATCAATTTTATCAACCCATGGAGGTCTGGATTTGGAGTCCCCCTCAAAATTAAAGTGGAAAACCACACTACAGGCTGATCCAACTTTGATGTAATGTCCTTAAAACAAGTCAAAATGAGGCTCAGTAGTGTGTGTGGCCTCCATGTGCCTGTATGACCTCCCTACAACGCCTGGGCATGATCCTGATGAGGTGGCGGATGGTCTCCTGAGGGATATCCTCCCAGACCTGGACTAAAGCATCCGCCAACTCCTGGACAGTCTGTGGTGCAACGTGGCGTTGGTGGATGGAGCGAGACATGATGTCCCAGATGTGCTCAATTGGATTCAGGTCTGGGGAATGGGCGGGCCAGTCCATAGCATCAATGCCTTCCTCTTGCAGGAACTGCTGACACACTCCAGCCACATGAGGTCTAGCATTGTCTTGCATTAGGAGGAACCCAGGGCCAACCGCACCAGCATATGGTCTCACAAGGGGTCTGAGGATCTCATCTCGGTACCTAATGGCAGTCAGGCTACCTCTGGCGAGCACATGGAGGGCTGTGCGGCCCCCCAAAGAAATGCCACCCCACACCATGACTGACCTACCGCCAAACCGGTCATGCTGGAGGATGTTGCAGGCAGCAGAACGTTCTCCACGGCGTCTCCAGACTCTGTCACGTCTGTCACATGTGCTCAATGTGAACCTGCTTTCATCTGTGAAGAGCACAGGGCGCCAGTGGCGAATTTGCCAATCTTGGTGTTCTCTGGCAAATGCCAAACGTCCTGCACGGTGTTGGGCTGTAAGCACAACCCCCACCTGTGGACGTCGGGCCCTCATACCACCCTCATGGAGTCTGTTTCTGACCGTTTGAGCAGACACATGCACATTTGTGGCCTGCTGGAGGTCATTTTGCAGGGCTCTGGCAGTGCTCCTCCTGCTCCTCCTTGCACAAAGGCGGAGGTAGCGGTCCTGCTGCTGGGTTGTTGCCCTCCTACGGCCTCCTCCACGTCTCCTGATGTACTGGCCTGTCTCCTGGTAGCGCCTCCATGCTCTGGACACTACGCTGACAGACACAGCAAACCTTCTTGCCACAGCTCGCATTGATGTGCCATCCTGGATGAGCTGCACTACCTGAGCCACTTGTGTGGGTTGTAGACTCTGTCTCATGCTACCACTAGAGTGAAAGCACTGCCAGCATTCAAAAGTGACCAAAACATCAGCCAGGAAGCATAGGAACTGAGAAGTGGTCTGTGGTCACCACCTGCAGAACCACTTCTTTATTGGGGGTGTCTTGCTAATTGCCTATAATTTCCACCTGTTGTCTATTTCATTTGCACAACAGCATGTGAAATGTATTGTCAATCAGTGTTGCTTCCTAAGTGGACAGTTTGATTTCACAGAAGTGTGATTGAATTGGAGTTACATTGTGTTGTTTATGTGTTCCCTTTATTTTTTTGAGCAGTGTATATGTTTGTAAATATGTGTTGTTTATTTGATGTATTGATGCAGGGCCCATCCGTAAAAGTATTCTCACTGATTTTTTAAAAATTATTCAGTCCGACCCCTGCTGCTGTCTCTGGATCCACAGCTACCCGCACCCGGCCATCTAGAGATGTGAACAGGCCAGTCCGGAAGCGGCACACTGTGCTAGAATATGATGTGGAGCCACTTCCACCAACATTTCGACCGAAAAGCCAGGCAGGACCTCAGCTGGACATGACTGGAAAGTACAGCCCCCTTCATCTTCACCCCTCTACTCCTGCCACCAGTGGTGTTCACCTGCCAAAATACATAACTGCTGACATGAATGTGCCTCAGGGCCAAAAGAGCACAGCAGGGAGGCGTCCTTGTATTTGTATTTGTATTTATTATGGATCCCCATTAGCTGATGCCAAGGCAGCAGCTACTCTTCCTGGGGTCCAGCAAAATTAAGGCAGTTAAACAATTTTAAAAACATTACAATACATTCACAGATTTCACAACACACTGTGTGCCCTCAGGCCCTTACTCCACCACTACCACATATCTACTGTACAATATCCATGTGTACGTGTGTGTATAGTGCGTATGTTATCGTGTGTGTGTTTGTATGCATGTGTCTGTGCCTATGCTTGTGTCGCTTCACAGTCCCCGCTGTTCCATAAGGTGTATGAATGAGGGAGCTACATAACATTTAGTATGAAGTCACCCAGGTGTCTTCACAAGAAATCTCCCATCACCTGCACTACTTTTTCTGTTACCCTCTGCTTTACAGCAGAAAGAGACTGCTATGGGACTTGGCATCAGCAGCACAATCTTGTGTAGAGGACTGAGGGTGTTCTAAATACTGTCATTGTAAATAGTGTGTAAATATATATATATATATATATATATATATATATATATATATATATATATATATATATATATATATATATATACTTTTCACTTTGTGTGTGGTTTGTGGTGTGTTCACTTATGACATTAGATCAGTGTTGGATGCTAACTTGGCCCTTATCTTAAATAGTTCACTTCTGTGTTGGGAGGCATTGGATCAGCATTCTCGTCGCGTCTCCTGTTAGTACCTTTTATGTAGGGAAGCTAATGATCCATCATGTATGACATTCCTGGGAGTGTGTAAACTTGTATTTTTTATTGCCATAGCATTTTTGTATGTTCTCTATAGTTATGTACTTGAAAATGTATCAATTTACCAATTCGGTCACTGGTAGGCCACTTAGTACATTTGGGCAAACTCGTGAGGGACACCTGGGTGACTTCATACTAAATGTTATGTAGCTCCCTCATTCTTGAAGGTATCAGTCTGAAACTTTGCACATATACTGTTGCCCTCTTGTAGACAACATCTAAATTACCTTCCTATCTGAATGTATGGCTTTTCTTTTCATGTCAAAGATCATGCAACAAAAATAAAAATAGAAAACGTATGTGTTTTTGTTTGTTTTATCTTTTACCAGATCTATTGTGTTATGTTCTCCTACATTTATTTCACATTTCCACAAATTTCAAAGTGTTTTCTTTCAAATAGTACCAAGAATATGAATATTCTTGCTTCAGGTCCTGAGCTACAGGCAGTTAGATTTGGGTATGTAATTTTAGACGGAAATTGAAAAGAAGGGTCTGATCCTTAAGAGGTTAATGTCCCGTTGGTAGGACAGTCTCAAGCGCAGATCATCCAGTTTATTTTCTAGTGATTGGACGTTGGCCAATAGAACAGATGGTAGAGGCGGGTTACCCACTCGCCGACTAATTATCACAAGGCACCCCGATCTTCGCCCCCTGTATTTCTGTATTTTGTAACTTAGTTGGTGATGCAAGCTGATTTCTATTAATCCATCACTTGTTTATGCTTCAATAAACTTCCCCTGAGCTCCTGAGCTAAATGTGGTGCGCTATGTGTGTGTGTGTGTGTGTGTGTGAAAGTGTGTGCCTGCGCACTTGTGTGTGTGGCATTTGAATGAAGGGGATCTAAGCTGAGCTGGGCCCAAGGGTATTGGAAGTAGTATTATGTTTCAGAGCAATGTAAATGCCACCTTGGTATGTATATTCTGAATGTGACAGGATTAGCAATGAAACTTATGACATACCTCCCATGCGGATGTCTTGTTTGCCTCTATCTGAATGTCTGTTAAGATGGGGAATCAACTGAGGCCATCTGTCCCCAAACCACCTCACCCTATCCTAAAAATTCACTGAGACGCGTAAAGAGAAAATAAACTGAACTTCTAATGCACCTCGTTCCATTTTACAAGGTATGAAAAGTGGACTATTTTAGGAATGACCTAAAACAGTTAGAGGTACACAGCCTTCGATAAGTCGAAATATAAAATTAAAAGATGTTAACCATTACTCGCAATGCATAAAACGTACCACAGCGCCTTTGGCAGGGTTGCTTGTCAAATAAATTACATTTATAGATAGACATTATTTAGCTATCTCCTCTTAATAAAACAAGAAAAATAATACTGTGAATTCATAAGGACTGAAGTTAGAAAAGGGCCGGCGCCGTAATGAAAAGGCCTTGCTCAAACTCATCGTGCCATTCCAGTCAAACACACTTAAACATGCATTAACAGTTTTTAGCCAAACTGGCTTCCATAAACGAATGGACATAGGTTCTATAATGTATCTCTCACCACTCACTGAAGTGGTTAATTCAGTCTTTTCGAATCCGAGCACAGCCTTTCAAAGGCCAAAACCTATACTTTATCTTCATCTTTAGACAAAATAAACACCCACATTGGCTGCAATTTGTCACTCTAGACTCTGGAAAGATGGAACACAAATCCCATTCCCGAAAGCACGTGGAGATTGACATAATAAAGAAAAGGAGAAAAAAGTCCTCAAAGCCCAGTTTATCCAATTTTAGTGTGGCCCTATTCAGAAACCTCATTTGTCAGAAATAGAACATCACAAACTCCGGGTAAGATTGTGAGAGGAGAGGTCTCTCTGTTGTCCATGTTGTTATTGATTACACTATTTCCCTGTCACCTCACTATCTATCCAGGTTGTAAAATAGCAGGGTTTCACTGTAACGTTGATATATCTGCATGGGTGGAGCCTGGATCGAACAGGTCGGGCTGATTAGATGTGAGTAATGTTTTCAGGATAAGGCAGGACACTTCTGCAGGCAGCCCTGCCAGTTGGTCATTCGGTGGTGTAGTGGGTGGGAAGTGAGCCATACAAACAGTAAAATTCAGGGCACGACTCCACCACCAGACTGTGGCTAATGGGACTTAAGCTGAGCTATGAGGACTTTAAGCCATAGTCCAGTGAGAGGGAGAGTGGTCAGTTCTCTTACAGTGTATGGAGAGATTCATTCTTACTATAGATATTGGGAGTCTGTAGAAGACCCACACTGGCTGCACCTGTACTTTAAGTGACATGTAATCATTTTTCAACCTATTTCACTACATCAAAAAAATTAAGAATAACAGTTTAGATACAGTATAGATCTCCTCAACACTCCTAAATCAGATCCCCTCCCCTCCTCTCTCCCCCAGCTTGTGATCAATTATGGCCTTATCCATCCAGAGGGGATTAGATTACAGATCTGAAAGGTTTATAGGTACCTAGAAGGTAAAATGTACAGCTGGACATAAATCCAGAGGAAGACCAGTCGATACATACACTAAAGTGGGACATTGTTGGGTCAGTCAGACTCCACCATATGCTGTGATATGATCTACTGTACAGCTTTACTGTTATGCTGTAGCCTGTAATCAGAGAGGGACTGTTCAATGATCTCTATGCTTGACTGTAGTGAGTAATTGAAGAATATGGCATGACTTTTGCTTTATTACAAGCTTTTTAGTGGGTTGTTTAGTAATATGGGTTATTTGAGTGTCATGCATCATTATGGTTCCTATAAAGTTTCTCTATAAATGCATGCGCAGGCACTTAGAAAAACACAGGGACTTGTCCTTCAGACAACTGTTGGGATTCATGTTGGATCAATACAGCTGGAGACAGTACATGACTCACTCATAATAAAAGTCTTGAACAATCATTAGGTCATACTAGTGCATTTTACATTGAAATGGAAAAACAAGAACACATGAAAGTCCATTTCTCATTCCTTTGATCATGGGTTTCTATGTGTGCTTGCTGTGTAGTGTATGTTTCTATATGTGTTTCCTATGACAGCCTGAGAAATGAGTGAATCAGTATGGGTGTTTGTGTGCGTGTTTGTGAATCTGTTTGCATCAAAGTGTGAGATGAGCGGCAGTGCACTTGAGGGGGGTCTGTCTTTGAGCCAGGTGGAGGCCAGGTGGCTTGGCTGGTGTAGCCCGCCCCCCCCAGGCCTTGGGCCCACCTACAGCGCCAGGTATAGTCTGGGGACTGATACTGCTCTACTCTCTCTCTGGGTTCTACTTCTAGTGCCTCTTACCAAAGATTCCCAGATGGTTTGGACCAGGGCCAAATGGTATGCTTTCTGATCACATAATCTAAAGTACGTTAAAGGGCCCTGGAGCCCAAATGTGTTCGAAAAATGTGGTTGGCACTCTTCTCACTAGATCATTCAACTGGATATTATTTGTGACAGTAACTTATTTTATTGTTTTCATTTGTGTTGATGTTTAAAGGGAAGATTGTAGAAGTCTGTTGCTGTTAAACATTCTGATTTGTTTCATCCTTCCAACTAAAAGTCCCAATACGACATATTACTTTACATTTTTATTTTGGGAGAAAAACATTCGTAAAAGTGACGTAAAGTGGAGCGCTACATGAGCAGGAGTGAAGCCACTGTCCACATACAGTCCCGTGAAAAAGGATTTGCCCCGGTTCTGATTTTCTCTACTTTTACATATTTTGATACTGAATGTTATCAGATCTTCAACAAAAACCTAATATTAGATAAAGCGAACCTGAGTTTACAAATAACCAAAGAAATCTATACTTATTTTATTTATTTAATTAACAAAGTTACGGAAACACCCAATTCCCCTGTGTGAAAAAGTACTTTCCCCCTTACACTCAATAACTGGTTGTGCCACCTTTAGCTGCAATGACTGCAACCAAACGCTTCGTGTAGTTGTTGATCAGTCTCTGATGTTGCTGTGGAGGAATTCTGGCCCACTCTTCCATGCAGAACTGCTTTAACTCAGCGACATTTGTGGGTTTTCAAGAATGAACTGCTCATTTCAAGTCCTGCCACAACATCTGAATTGGGATTAGGTCTGGACTTTTTACATAAAAGGTGAGTCTTGTCTCCCCTGAAACATTTGATCTTGAGTTTTGGATGAGATAACAGTCAGACTGTGGTCTTCAGTAGCCATTAGGACTGGGATAACTGGGATGGGGGATAACTGGGATGATCGCAAGGATAAAGGGTTAAGTCTGGAGGTCAGTCTTGAAAGGCAATTACCCAGTCCTGTAGACTGTTTGGGCTCTCAATGACAGAAAAAAATAAACAGTGTGAGAGACCCCCCACCGTACCCCTCCTCCCAATGTGTGCTCATGTCACATCTTCTGATTGATGACCCCATGACCCAAGTGTGGTTGCTGGGAGAGTTAAATACAGAGGATCCAATTATGATATATGCTGAGGTTAGCCTATACAGTATCTCATTTGACTTCGGCTAATGTGTCAGTGAATCTTCCGAAAATGATGACAATGACTGAATCCTGACTTAGAGAGACACTAAAAATTACATAGGAACAGTGATTAATCTTAGTCGAATATCACTCCTCAACAGTACATAAAAAGTAATCGAAAGTATTCCATGCATTCTCAATGACAAAAAGCATATGGCATCGGTGGTATGTCGTGCAGACAAAACAGGGTTATTTCTGCTCAGTTAGGGAAGATCACATGGGCAAAGGACGAGCACTGACTGAGTGACAGGCAAAAATATGGCTGCCACAGTGGCAACCACTAAAAGCACCCTAAATAAAATCTAGGAGAAATAGCAGAAATCCTCCCCCCAAAACGCTTGCAGATATGACCAGCAATGAAATTACAAGGGAATGAGGACCGTAAATGAGGAGCAGATACAGGGAGCAGTATACGGATGCTGGCACAAGAATCTGAACTCAAGCCACGGCTGGAAAAGGGACTGCCACACAATAAACAAACAAAAAAATTAAAAACAAACAAAACTAATGGAGGAAAAGAGAATGGGAAAAAGTGCTAAAAAGTCTCCAAGGTTACCCTTTGGTTATGACCTCATTGAGTATTTGTGTTATTGGGTAAATAATTTGATTCAAAACAGAATTCACTCATTCTCTTTGCCAGTTCCCAGAGCAAATGCTGAGGAAACTGCTGTGGGTTGCTCATGATAGCATAAGCTTCGCATTTTGAAATGACTGCAAGTGAGAGTTCAAGGTATGTAAGTTTGCTAATGATGTCTTTTGTTATCAGATGTCTTGTCCTGGTGCGGTTTCTGGGATTTTATATGCGTCCCCACGAGAACCACACTGGTTACATGTATTCGTAATGTGATATCTTGTATTGCTCTCCTGAAACAAACAACTTAGCTGTCTGACAGGCTCCAATGAACAGAGAGGCTTGGGTGTACTTCTTAACTTTTGGGATATTTTGGACAGTTGGTCAAGCGTACCGTATATAAACTCATATGTGAACACAGTGGTGTGGTGTGGCCTTGTTCAGTTTGGGGCCATCTGGGGCCACTCTATCCTGCATTGTCAGGACTGAAAAGAGAGAAGAACAAGAACCATCTGGTAAACAACCACATTGTAGTCAAAGCAAAATGTACTTTCCTGCTTTCCGTCCTCCTTGCAATTTAACAGTTCCATAGGTTGGGCACATTAGGAGGGCTGTGGGTGACTGGCCTGACACCGCCGATGGCAACCGCAGTATCTCAGAAAGATAATAAATCCTAACTGCACAGACAACCACACTCTTAGAAAAAAGGTGTCATGTAGAACTCTTTACACAGAGGGTTCTACATGGAACCCAAAAGAGTTCTACCTGGAACCAAATAGGGTTGTACCTGGAACCAAAAATGGTTTTCCTATGGGGACAGCCGAAGAACCCTTTTGGAACCAAAGCTTTAGCTCTGAGAGCTGTAGGTAACTAATTACACAAGTATAGTTCACTGAACCACCTCCGTTATATTTACAGCAGGCGTGCTTCTTTGACCCTTCACAATCTCATCACTTACTGATTGAAACTTGGGTAAGGTGAACAAAATCATATGTATTTTAGACTTTAGCCATAACTCTAATATCTGCAACAAAATGTTTTATTATTATATCATAAGCTGGCATATGTTGTTTTGGCTAAGTGCACAGTTTTGTTCAATATGAATCATAAAAGATGATAATGCCAATCATAGGTACACAAACGTATGGTAAATATGGTCTATAATACCAAATAACAGGCAGGGAGCTTATGGCACTGAAAAGCTATAGACAGAGAACCGTAGAAGTAGGCTACACCTTAAGATGGCCCGGTCACAGCTGTCTTCTGTCAGCTCCCAGACATGGCAGGAGCTCAGGGGGCTTGCTGTGACACAGGTCACAGATGTGATGTGAAAGTGTGAAAGTTTGTGGAGTGAGAGCTAATGGGTAGCTACAGCTGAGGTGTCAGTGTACTACAGGTGGCTTAGACAGCATCATGTCATGAGTGCAAAACATCCTACCCATACAGCCCACAGATACAGTAATATTATAACACATGAATAGGCAAATACTCTGATTCTGAATCATTTCACATGGTCTAGTGAGTGAAGCTGGTTGGCCGAGGTGCAGCTGTCTTTTCCCTAATAGGCTAGTGGCAAGGCCCCCAACATTTTTAGATACCCCTACCCGAGGTGTAACAAAACACAGCCATGTTTTTCCATATCTCTAAGGTCTTCCATAAATGAAATGGATGGATGTGTAAAAATATTTTACTGCAAAAGTGCAATTTATAGATTGTGACACACACCCTTAACTCAGTGCAGAATAATGCCTGGCTAGAGGGGGTGGGCCACATAAGCTCATGTCATTTGACATTTTAACATTTTTGTCATTTAGCAGACGCTCTTATCCAGAGCGACTTACAGTTAGTGAGTGCATACATTTTTCATACTGTAACCCAATATTGCAAGCTCTGATATTGCTAAAATTAGCCTTGCATACAGAAACAAACAACATTAGGATATCTTGAAGCATTTTGTAAATATAGACCTGTAAACACACAGATACAATAGGTGGAAATACCAACTATGAATATTTATGACGAATGTAAATTTGACTTTTTAGTAGCTGTTCAATAGACAACTTTCCAAGTCAAATGTGCTCTCATTCAGTGCAGCATGGTCCTGCCTGACAAAAATACATATAGTTACACTTGTTGATGTTGTGGCAATTGTAATCGGCTCTATGGAAAAGAAGTGGACTCAGACATCGAAATTACATTTTTTGGGGTCCAAGGTTCCTTAAAGGATTTTGTATATTTAGCCCTTAGGTCAGAGGGCCATCACAGATTATCTTTCTTTATATTTTGCTCAAAACCAATTTGGCGTCCAAAATCCAATATGGCTGCCATAATAACATTTGATGGAGGTAACATCACATGTAAATATGACATTTGTAAATGAGAGGCATTTTTCAGAATTGTGTAAATTTTATTCTGAATCCAAAATGCCCAACATGATTACACTCAGAAACCTTCGCCTGCATATAAGTAGCCCTTGTTCATTTTGTATTGTGTTATTCTGTTTTTAAAATGGTTTCATATGGCTCTTGATATATCTAGGACTATCAGTGACACTGCCATGCCTCTGTTGTGTTTGAATAGCCGAAGCTAACTCGTTTTTCAATGTGTCCATGTTTTAATCTCAGCATATCAACAATGGGCAATTCCACACAATATAACAACAACCCTTTCACAAGACAAGCCCACAGTAGCATAACCAAGTTACAGGAAAGAAACCATCATACAACAGTAGTGTACAGTGGGGAGAACAAGTATTTGATACACTGCCGATTTTGCAGGTTTTCCTACTTACTGTCACGCCCTGGCTCTAGGGACTCTTTTATGTTGAGCCAGGGTGTGTAGAGTCTATGTTTTGTGTTCTTTGTTTCAGTTTCTAGTTCATGTGTATCTATGTTGGCCGGGGTGGTTCTCAATCAGATCAACGAGAATCAGCTGTTGCTTGTTGTCTCTGATTGGGACCATACTTAGGCAGCCTGTTTGGCACAGTGTTTTGTGGGATCTTGTTCCGTGTTGGTTTGTGTATGTACCCAAGGACTTCACGTATCGTTTTGTTGTTTTTGTTCATGTGGTGATATATAAATAAAAGATGTTCGCATTCCACGCTGCACATTGGTCCACTCCTTTTGACGATCGGGACAGAAGATCCCACCAAAACTGGACCAAGCAGCGTGTGTCGGAGCAAGCGCCGGGTAGGGAGCTGGAGAAGTTGGCGATGGCCCAGGTGGGCCAATGGTGGTCCTGGGAGGACATGTTCGAGGGCAGAGGACCATGGGCAAGGATTAAAGCCCTGGCGAGAGAGGAGGTACGGCGCCAACAGTGTCGTCGTCGCACAGACGAGAGGCACCCCCAATACATTTTTAGGGGGGGGGGCACATGGCATGGACGACGGGGCTGCTGGAGGCAGATAAGGGGCGAGTTTGTGGATGAGGAGAGAAGGCCACCGGGTTACGGGAGCCATTGGTGATTAGAGGGAGGGAAAGTGTAGAGGCACGGCGAGAGGTACTGAGGTGTGTTGCTAGTCCGGTCCGGCCCGTTCCTGATCCCCATGTAAGGTCAGTGGTGTGTGTTCCCAGTGCGGTCCGGCCTGTTCCTGTCCCTCGCACCAAGCCTGTGATGCGTGTCGCCAGCCCGGTCCGGCCTGTTCCTGTCCCTCGCACCAAGCCTGTGATGCGCGTCGCCAGCCCGGTCCGGCCTGTTCCTGCCCCTCGCACCAAGCCTGTGATGCGCGTCGCCAGCCCGGTCCGGCCTGTTCCTGCCTCTCGCACCAAGCCTATGGTGCGCGTCGCCAGCCCGGCCCGGCCTGTTCCTGCCCCTCGCACCAAGCCAATGGTGCGCGTCGCCAGCCCGGCCCGGCCTGTTCCTGCCCCTCGCACCAAGCCAATGGTGCGCGTCGCCAGCCCGGCCCGGCCTGTTCCTGCCCCTCGCCCCAAGCCAATGGTGCGCGTCGCCAGCCCGGCCCGGCCTGTTCCTGCCCCTCGCACCAAGCCAGGGGTGCGCATCGTCAGCCCGGTCCGGTCCATTCATGTTCCCCGCACCAAGCCTGTGGTGCGCATCGTCAGCCCGGTCCGGCCCATTCATGCTCCCCGCACCAAGCCAATGGTGCGCGTCGCCAGCCCGGCCCGGCCTGTTCCTGCTCCCCGCACCAAGTCAATGGTGCGCGTCGCCAGCCCGGCCCGGCCTGTTCCTGCTCCTCGCACCAAGCCAATGGTGCGCGTCGCCAGCCCGGCACGGCCTGTTCCTGCTCCCCGCACCAAGCCAATAGTGCGCGTCGTCAGTCCGGTCTGGCCCGTTCCTGCTCCCCCGCACCAAGCCAGGGGTGCGCGTCGTCAGCCAGGTCCGGCCCATTCATGTTCCCCGCACCAAGCCTGTGGTGCGCATCGTCAGCCCGGTCCGGCCCGTTCCTGCTCCCCGCACCAAGCCAGGGGTGGGTGTCGTCAGCCCGGTCCGGCCCATTCCTGCTTCCCGCACCAAGCCTGGGGTGCGTGTCGTCAGTCCGGCACAGCCCGTGCCCGGTTCACCGGTGCCTGGTCAGGTACCGGACAGCTGCTCCACACCGGAGCCTAAGCAATCCGCTCCACCGATGTCCAGTCCAGCTCCAGCCAGCGGGACCAGACCAGGGGCACTACGGGGGGGTTATTAGAGGGTGGTGGTCACACCCGGAGCCGGATCCGCCTCCGAGGAGGAATGCCCACCCGGCCCTCCCCTGTTCGGTTTATGTTTGTCGCAGTCCGCGCCTTTGGGGGGGGGTACTGTCAAGCCCTGGCTCTAGGGACTCTTTTATGTTGAGCCAGGGTGTGCAGAGTCTATGTTTTGTGTTCTTTGTTTCAGTTTCTAGTTCATGTGTATATATGTTGGCTGGGGTGGTTCTCAATCAGAGGCAACGAGAATCAGCTGTTGCTTGTTGTCTCTGATTGGGAACCATACTTAGGCAGCCTGTTTGGCACAGTGTTTTGTGGGATCTTGTTCCGTGTTGGTTTGTGTATGTACCCAAGGACTTCACGTATCGTTTTGTTGTTTTTGTTCGTGTGGTGATATATAAATAAAAGATGTTCGCATTCCACGCTGCGCATTGGTCCACTCCTTTCAACGATCGTGACACTTACAAAGCATGTAGAGGTCTGTAATTTTTATCATAGGTACACTTCAACTGTGAGAGACGGAATCTAAAACAAAAATCCAGAAAATCACATTGTATGATTTTTAAGTAATTCATTTGCATTTTATTGCATGACATAAGTATTTGATACATCAGAAATGCAGAACTTAATATTTGGTACAGAAACCTTTGTTTGCAATTACAGAGATCATACGTTTCCTGTAGGTCTTGACCAGGTTTGCACACACTGCAGCAGGGATTTTGGCCCACTCCTCCATACAGACCTTCTCCAGATCCTTCAGGTTTCGGGGCTGTTGCTGGGCAATACGGACTTTCAGCTCCCTCCAAAGATTTTCTATTGGGTTCAGGTCTGGAGACTGGCTAGGCCACTCCAGGACCTTGAGATGATTCTTACGGAGCCACTCCTTAGTTGCCCTGGCTGTGTGTTTCGGGTCGTTGTTATGCTGGAAGACCCAGCCATGACCCATCTTCAATGCTCTTACTGAGGGAAGGAGGTTGTTGGCCAAGATCTCACGATACATGGCCCCATCCATCCTCCCCTCAATGCGGTGCAGTCGTCCTGTCCCCTTTGCAGAAAAGCATCCCCAAAGAATGATGTTTCCACCTCCATGCTTCACGGTTGGGATGGTGTTCTTGGGGTTGTACTCATCCTTCTTCTTCCTCCAAACACGGCGAGTGGAGTTTAGACCAAAAAGCTCTATTTTTGTCTCATCAGACCACATGACCTTCTCCCATTCCACCTCTGGATCATCCAGATGGTCATTGGCAAACTTCAGACAGGCCTGGACAGGCCTGGACATGCGCTGGCTTGAGCAGGGGGACTTGCGTGCGTTACAGGATTTTAATCCATGACGGCATAGTGTGTTACTAATGGTTTTCTTTGAGACTGTGGTCCCAGCTCTCTTCAGGAAATTGACCAGGTCCTGCCGTGTAGTTCTGGGCTGATCCCTCACCTTCCTCATGATCATTGATGCCCCACGAGGTGAGATCTTGCATGGAGCCCCAGACCGAGGGTGATTGACCGTCATCTTGAACTTCTTCCATTTTCTAATAATTGCCCCAACAGTTGTTGCCTTCTCACCAAGCTGCTTGCCTATTGTCCTGTAGCCCATCCCAGCCTTGTGCCGGTCTACAATTTTATCCCTGATGTCCTTACACAGCTCTCTGGTCTTGGCTATTGTGGAGAGGTTGGAGTCTGTTTGATTGAGTGTGTGGACAGGTGTCTTTTATACAGGTAACGAGTTCAAACAGGTGCAGTTAATATAGGTAATGAGTGGAGAACAGGAGGGCTTCTTAAAGAATAACTAACAGGTCTGTGAGAGCCGGAATTCTTACTGGTTGGTAGGTGATCAAATACTTATGTCATGCAATAAAACGCAAATTAATTACTTAAAAATCATACAATGTGATTTTCTGGATTTTTGTTTTAGATTCCGTCTCTCACAGTTGAAGTGTACCTATGATAAAAATTACAGACCTTTACATGCTTTGTAAGTAGGAAAACCTGCAAAATCGGCAGTGTATCAAATACTTGTTCTCCCCACTGCATATGTACAGCCCTATTTTCCCCACTAAAACTAAGTGTGCAAGATTGATTCAAAGTCTTTGAGGTGACCAGGACATGAGTGTGTCCTCAAAGGGTGAGGAAACAAAGTAGCCAATGGTGGTTGTAGTTCTGGGGCCTGACCAGCTTGCACAGCTACAGTTGAAGTCGGAGGTTTACATACACCTTAACCAAATACATTTAAACTCAGTTTTTCACAATTCCTGACATTTAATCCTAGTAACAATTCCCTGTCTTAGGTCGGTTAGGATCACCACTTTATTTTAAGAATGTGAAATGTCAGAATAATAGTAGAGAGAATGATTTATTTCAGCTTTTATTTCTTTCATCACATTCCCAGTGGGTCAGAAGTTTACATACACTCAATTAGTATTTGGTAGCATTGCCTTTAAATTGTTTAACTTGGGTCAAACGTTTCGGGTAGCCTTCCACAAGCTTCCCACAATAAGTTGGGTGAATTTTGGCCCATTTCACCTGACACAGCTGGTGTAATGGAGTCAGGTTTGTAGGCCTCCTTGCTCGCACACGCTTTTCAGTTTTGCCCACAAATGTTCTATAGGATTGAGGTCAGGGCTTTGTGATGGCCACTCCAATACCTTGACTTTGTTGTCCTTAAGCCATTTTGCCACAACTTTGGAATTATGTTTGGGGTCATTGTCCATTTGGAAGACCCATTTGCGACCAAGCTTTAACTTCCTGACTGATGTCTTGAGATGTTGCTTCAATATATTGACATAATTTTCCTTCCTCATGATGCCATCTATTTTGTGAAGTGCACCAGTCCCTCCTGCAGCAAAGCACCCCCACAGCATGATGCTGCCAACCCCGTGCTTCACGGTTGGGATGGTGTTCTTCGGCTTGCAAGCCTACCCCTTTTTCCTCCAAACATAACGATGGTCATTATGGCCAAACAGTTCTATTTTTGTTTCATCAGACCAGAGGACATTTCTCCAAAAAGTACGATCTTTGTCCCCATGTGCAGTTGCAAACCGTAGTCTGGCTTTTTTATGGCGGTTTTGGAGCAGTGGCTTCTTCCTTGCTGAGCGGCCCTTCAGGTTATGTTGATATAGGACTCGTTTTACTGTGGATATAGATACTTTTGTACCTGTTTCCCCCAGCATCTTCACAAGGTCCTTTGCTGTTGTTCTGGGATTGATTTGCACTTCTCGCACCAAAGTACGTTCATCTCTAGGAGATAGAACACGTCTCCTTCCTGAGCGGTATGACGGCTGCGTGGTCCCATGGTGTTTATACTTGTGTACTATTGTTTGTACAGATGAACGTGGTACCTTCAGGCGTTTGGAAATTGCTCCCAAGGATGAACCAGACTTGTGGAGGTCTACAATTATTTTTCTGAGGTCTTGGCTGATTTCTTTTGATTTTCCCATGATGTCAAGCAAAGAGGTACTGAGTTTGAAGGTAGGCCTTGAAATACATCCACAGGTACACCTCCAATTGACTCAAATGATGTCAATTAGCCTATCAGAAGCTTCTAAAGCCATGACATCATTTTCTGGAATTTTTCAAGCCGTTTAAAGGCACAGTCAACTTAGTGTATGTAAACTTCTGACCCACTGGAATTGTGATACAGTGGATTATAAGTGAAATAATCTGTCTGTAAACAATTGTTGGAAAAATTACTTGTGTCATGCACAAAGTAGATGTCCTAACCGACTTGCCAAAACTATAGTTTGTTAACAAGAAATGTGTGGAGTGGTTGAAAAACTAGTTTTAATGACTCCAACCTAAGTGTATGTAAACTTCAACTGTAACTGATCATTCTGGGCAAGCTGCAGCAACAAGGGTAATATCCTTCCTGTATGACTGGCAGAGTATTGGGGCTGTTGGGTGATCCGTTTTCCATTTCTACAGTTAACTATAGGCATTCAGCAGATGCACCTTGCATACCAAAGAGACCCATTGACTAACTGGAATGTTATCCTAGCCAAAATGATGCTGTGGATACTCCAGTAGTGGAATGGTTGATTGGCTGGTTGTGAAGGAAAGTCTGTGAAAGGGCTTTTACAAAGAGACTTGCCTTTAGATCTTTCCAATGCCTAATTGGCCTGTGGGTGGAGTTTTTATGTTGAATGTGGCAAAAAGACATAGCACAGCTCCACACACACACACATACATTTGAAGATGATCCCTGGGCTTTGATGGACAGTAAAAGGGCTGCAGAGGATCAAGCATTGTGCACAAAGGCCACTATAAATATAAAAAATCTCACAGTCAATCCCCAGCCACCATAAATAATCACATACAGCAAGTTTTACCTCTTGTTTGCCATTAATGGCATATGTCCTTATAGGGTTGTTGGAATTACTACACGGACGCCATATTGGATTTGGAATAGAATCTAGGGGGCCCCCCTAACCAATGTTCCCTCAAAAAAATTTTGGCACTGAGAACATTTCAGGTCTGCTGAGAGCAAACTTTAACGTTGTGAAAATTCTGTGCAATTTTCAGCACGCATTTACTGTGAACACTGAGGCTGTACCAGCTTTAAATTACAGTTTTAACAGTGGCCAAATAGGCTACTGTGGCTATTTGATCATAATTTAGGCCTACCAGAGTGGCCTACCATCAAAAACAATGGAGAAAATGCATCCCATAACATTTTAACATGGAAATAGCTGTTCTATCATTCAGCCTACAGTAGCAGCCAATGTGTGGTGTTCAATGTAGGCCTACATTCCATGAGACTTTTGAAAAAAACATGCAGGGATTGACATTAACCTGTTTATCCACTTGTCCTTCAGACAAGGAGGTGACTGAAAATGTTGTGGTGTTGTTTGATGCAAGAAATCACTTTACAAAATAAAGACATTATTATTCCCATACCATTATTACAGAGAATCAAACAAATTATGCTATCCTCTGCCTATTGGCTACTTAGCTTATTCAAGCCTGTCTCCAAACACACCACTGCCCCTTTAAGACAAAGAAATGCGTTTTACCTGATTTGCTTTTCAAAGATGTCTAGAAATGTACAAGTTTTGTGCTCTTGTAGAAGCAATCACTCCCCTATTGCTGACTTCAAATGAACTATAACTGGGCTAATAACTCACTAACTAGCAAAGGATATTAACAAAATGTGCACACATCGCAGTGCTAACTGTGCCACTAGAAATCCTGGTTCGAATCCAGGCTCTGTCGCCGCCGGCCGCGACCGGGAGACTCATGGGCGGCGCACAATTGGCCCAGCGTCGTCCAGGGTAGGGGAGGGAATGGCCGGCAGGGATGTAGCTCAGTTGATAGAGCATGGCGTTTGCAACGCCAGGGTTGTGGGTTCGATTCCCACGGGGGGCCAGTATAAAAAAAATATGTATTCACTAACTGTAAGTCGCTCTGGATAAGAGCGTCTGCTAAATGACTAAAATGTAAATGTATATAGTCCAGTTCAAAGTACATTTCACAGATCCATATATGGTTTATTTGCACATAGGCCTACTGCAGCTCTGATTGGTTATACCGCACCGGTCTGTGTAGATTATGTGCTTGTGTGTCAATGCAAGAGAATCCTACTCTGATGCGTTCTGCCTAAAACAAAATATCCTGCATAGTTAGTTTTGCATACTAAGTATTGCATAGTTCGTTTTGTTTCGGTATGTTGCATTGAAAGTGATTCGATCACAATTGCCACAGTAAAGGGAAACGTTGATAGTGTTAACTAACAGGGAAAACTCTAGAAAATTGAGTGAAGTTCAATCTCGTGTTTCTCTCAATGGGTTGATACTGTATTTGTTATGCGCGGCAGTCCTGGGGGAGCTGCGCGGCAGTCTCGGGACTACTGCGTGCACAGTTTAGAGGCGTACGTTGCCCCTAACATAATTTCAAGAGTAGGGGCTAAACAGGGCCGGTTTCAGGCATAAGCGACATAAACGGTCGCTTAGGGCCCCCCGCCACTAGGATTGGCCAATAGTGACAAAGCCACTGACACTTCCACTAAGAGAAAAAACATACTAGGCTGCACAACTAAAAAACTAGCACCAAATGTGCAAAAATTATCCCTTTATGTTTACACTTAATTCACCAATTTGTGTGAATGACCTGTTATGGAATAGAAAAGCTTGCCTATAATAACAATTACTTAGCCAATTAATCTCTCTACTCTGGCCCTACATTTCATACAAAGGTCAATCAGGTGGTCAATTTCTTATAAAACTCCAGAAGTGGACTGAAAATCTGACCTTGAATTATAGGCTTCACAATTTGCATCCAATCAAATGCTTTCTGTATCTTCCTTGATGTGGAAAGTTGCTTCGTCCTGCAATATTAATTTAAAAGGTCTATATCCTTTCCACTGGGCATAGACGTCAGTTCAAAGTCTTGTTTTGATTTACATTTGATTAGTTGTCAACTAAGGTCAATTCAACGTTCAATTAACAAAAAAACTGGGTGAAAAAAATACGAAATGCCCTTATGATGGCGACTTTTTGCAAATCCAATTAGTTTTCCACATTGATTCAATATTATCACATAGATTTTTGGGGGTTGAAATGACGTGGGAAACAACGTTGATTTAACCAGTATTTGCCCAGTGGGTTGTGTGGGGAGCACGAACTTGTTAAACTAAACACTGATGCTCTTTGCTGATTGGCCCCGCTCCGTTTCCACCGGCGGGTGCTACTGCTGCTTTACGGTCTGCAGGAGCTGTCACTGTTCACTATAGAGAGCGCAGTCAGCAGTCCGGCGATTTGCTACCTGTTTCAGAAAGACGCACGGGTGCACTTTACCTCTCCAGGCACAGCCAAATGGACAAGGCGGACTTGACGTGATTATATGTAAAAGGCACCTAAAGAAATTAGCGATGTCTTACAGTTGCATTATGCGCTGCCGCAGGTTATTACTTCTGCGTTTTTTGAGGAGGTAACAGAGGAGGGATTGCATGCCAACATGGATTGCCTTTTTCTTTTGATATGGACTTTACCTATCCCATTTGTCAGCTGCACATCAGTGAATATTTTATCCACTCTGTGGTTCTGGAACACATTGAAGGCAGGTGACAATTAACTGTATAATCAGATATACTTTTAAATTGCAGTAGGATGTCTGTTATAGTAAACTGTTGCGCTTGTTGTGCCATTAACTTGTTGCTACCTGTCGTTTTGCAGACGCTGCATATCTACTGCTCACATTCCATTTACTCTGTTTCGGCTACTTTTGCAAGTGACACCAGTGGACTGAATCACGGTTCGTATTTTGCACCGGGCCAGTTGTTTACTTCTCTCCATAACGGATAAGAAAATGATTACTAACAGCACTGTAGTCTGCGACAGTCTGTAACTTTTTCAATCCTTTAGAATGAAACATTAACATAGCTACTGTTCAGAAAGAATAAAACGCATTACTTGTATTTGGTGTGTCAGGTTAACGGATGAGTCACCAGGTAAAGCGCTCATGGTTCCTTGCGCGCATACAGCCTCACATCTTCTTGGCTGGTAAACTTTAGCCACGCGCGTTATGCCGGTGAAGGAATTCCCTACAGAAGCGGCAGTTTCCTCCTTGAGCAGCCGGCGACGGGGCGGGTCGAGTTTAGATGATTTACATTCTTTGATTTACCAGTGAGAGTGGATGTGACTGTAAAAAACTATCTGGATTTGTTTCTGGGCGTTCCTATTAGGCCTACGTGGCGTCTGATACTGTTCCTAAATGATGGGTGTCTTCGTGTTCTTATTGAATAACTGTTTATTAGATTAATATAGGCTATGATAGTGGGATGTTTACAACTTTTGGATCTGAAACATGGTATGATTATGAAAGGCCTGAATACACAAGCCAGTATGATATCTAATGCTCCCCTCATAAGTCGCTTAAATAGTATAACACTGTTTGATCAATTATACTGTGATCAGTATAATTACACTAGAGGGAGTTTAAATGTGTGCAAATACTTTGTACCAATAAGATGAACCCATTGGATGTGGGTTTGGTGGTGACCTTCTCTGTGGTTCTCCCCCAGATTACGTGTTTGTGACGCCAATTGAGGTGGATGCTCAGGGTGGGTATGTGTCCCACGATGTGCTGCAGCGAGGCCGGAATAAGAGGTCCCTGCCGTCCATGGGGGGCCCTGTACACTACAGACTATCTGCCTTCGGGAGGGACATGCACCTGGATTTACAGCCTTCCATGGTAGTGGCAGAGGGCTTCACAGTACAGGTACTGGGGACAGAGGGCATCACCACATTGGCACAGGAGCCAGCCCACCAGGACTGCTTGTATCAGGGATTTATACGCAACCTCACAGCTTCCTCTGCAGCCATATCTACATGTTCTGGCTTGGTAAGTGTCCCCTCGAGTTGTTACACTTTATCATGTGTCAGGAAACGTACACCAGTTTTTTTTCTTGTGATTTAGATTTTCACGGATTACACCTTGTGTCAAACCACCTTTATAATATGCAATGTAAGCAATGAAAGAGCAAAATAGTGTGTGTTTGTGTGTGTAAGGAAGAGCGAGAGAGAGGGGTGTGTGTGAGTGAGAGAGGGAGAGAGAGAGAGAGAGAGGGGGGGGGGGGGGGGGGGGGGGGGGGGGGGTTGGGAGAAGAAGCGAGGAGAGTGGAGAAGAGGCAGTTCTGTTTTTTAAGTTGCTGGGCTTAGTGCCTCTCTCAACATTTCCTCCCTCAGGCAGACAAGCAGATCACATGTCCCACCCCGGACACCAGGCCTCCATAAAACATATCTTTATTTTTGCCAATAGCCTCTACCTCCTCTGCTCCCTGCTCTTTTGTCCCTTGTTTGCCCTGCTTCCCCATCTCCCTTGTTCAGTGCAATTAAACCCAGGGTGAAGTTTCAGCCGCTTGGCTGGCAGTGCTAATCTTTGTATTGTCCCTTTCATTAGTAGTAGCTTCTCCACAATAAAACAGCAGTGACCCATTCTTTTAAAACTGTGGAAGGACACAATGTAATTTGGGAGCAGTTGCATTTGAATAGACTGGAAGGACTCTTTGATCGGTTTTTCTCCAACCCAGTTTCTTTTCTCTTTTTTTTCTCACAAGGATGACCTGAGGGCCATCAGCAATTCACTTAGTCCATCGTTTCTTAAAATGTGCTTCTACTTTTAGATTTCAGATGGAAAGGAGGGAGACCTACATTAAAATACCTACTATTACAGTAGTACATTAAAACTGAAAAAAGGGGAAGAGAGAAACGTGCACTGAAAGAGTGCATAGCCTGGAGGAGTTTAACCCCACATGTCATCTCCCCTTCACGAGAAGCTTTGGATTAGTACAAATGAGGACCCATTCATCCCCCTTGATCCTCAGCAGATTCTTTTGCCTGGAAACAGAGGATAACTGGGTGAGAGCTCGATTTTTTGTGCAAGAAGAATGTTAATTCCAATTTTGGAGTGGCGCTCCGAGAGAGGATGGTTGCTCTCTCTATGGGCCGATGGAGGCCCTCTTTGTGGAAGTGTAGGTCTCCACTGCTGGCACACAGACAGACAGGCTCACGGTCGGTCAGAGAAGCCCCGGCCTCCACAGTCCGCCCACGCTGGTCCTCTTAACTACTGTTTGACAGCATCATGCCCTAGCAGATGGAGGGGGATTCTGTTTTTAAATCAAGAACAGGCAGACTCTGTATTAAGACCGGGGATAGGGGATTTGCTCAGTAAATCCTGAATAATTTAACATGGTGTTTTTAATTACACTCCTCATGAGAAGGACATGTATTTCCTTTGTGTGTTGATGGTATTTTCTATTTTTCTCTTTTCTGCTGACCTCAAATGACTTAAAGACACCAGTTTTTTACAACGAGTACAGATATTGCTGGTTCTCTGCCTGCATTCTCTGGTCCAGAGGTCCCGGTGGTTGACCTCAGTCACTCCCTATTTCAGGGTCATGCTGGTCTCAGTTCCTCTGTAGTGTAAGTTCAAAGCTGCTCTCCCATTCCTCTGTGAATGCAGGGAGAGATAAATTAGAGCTCTGCTGTCCTCCCCAGGTCACCGCTCCGTACACTGGGTGACAGAGCCAGCCCTTCCTCACAAGGACCAGTCCCCAAGAGCTGAACTGAACTCAACAAGAACTGTTCCAGCCCACTACCAGTAGGCTTGGATGCACTCTCTGAGACCATTAATATGTCATTTATTATCTTATTGGACGACTGGAACATTGGTGTGTGGGCCAGCTATATTGTTTGGCTGTTGAGCCATTAGATTGCCCTTTCAGCGGATTCCGGCTCTCTGGCTAAGCGTGTCCGACCATGACAAACTCGGCCATGACCTTTCCCAAGCCCCCTCTTCCACGTTAGGATGCATGTCTCTCTAGTCTATACAGCTACAGCCACACCTTTTAAAATTCAAGTGTAAGCTGAGAAAACGATGAAACACGTTTCTGATAAGACTTCAGTTTCTCTTGGGTGCATATTTTATATGGTTGAAATATTGCAAGAAATGCATAATTCTGTAGGAGTTAATAAGGTTATAGGCCTACAGTCAGTGTCCATATTTCAGTTACTATTCCATTTAACCCATATTAATTTAAATTAGGAATATTCTGTTTATTTACAGATACGGGGATACTCGTGAGCAGGATATCAAAGGTGCCTGTAAACAGCTTATCCCGAGTAAGACCAAAAGCGGGATATGAGCTACTATCCGGAATACTGTGCACATGTAAATGTGGTCAATGTGTGACATCTCTCCTTTTAGTGTTTCCTGTGGTATTAAAGCAGGTCACTCTCTCTTAGGTAACCACATATATTCAGAGAACACGTTTTTATTGTTCTTTGTTTTAGAAATGAGGCTGAGAGGGCTAGGTGTATTATTTTCCCACAACCCCTGTAGAGTTGTAGACCGGTTCTAATTACGGGGGTAATTTAGTCTGTTTGGATGTGTACTAGGGGTCTTTTTAATGACCCCCAGGTACCAGGGGATGAGTGTGAAAACAAACCTCCCCTTTTCCCTTTCTTTCTCTCATTCCCCAGCTTGTTGCTCTCAGACACCTCAAAGCAAGTTGTTTATTTTGCTTAGTGCCTTATTGCTGTCGTTGACACCCTAACGTGTGGAATACCACTCAGGGACAGTTGTGATATCCATTAACAATGATCTGAGGAAAGGAAATATGTCAGCAGACATGCACATTTGTCTGTCTCAACAAGGTGTAAGTCGTTGGACGTTCCACTGTGTGAAAAAGACACTCATTCTCTTCCCATGGTGTGGTATTGGTCATATAGCCGGTTTAGTGGGATTATTTTATCAGAATTATAGAGTCCTACATATATTACAAAACATGAGTTATGTGATGTGGTGGTCATAAATTATTGTCCTGGAGTGAACTTTTCTCTGGAGAGTATCATATTTAAATGTTGTGCACAGGCCTGAAATAAACAAGATGGCTGCAGATCAGTTCTTTGTCTGCACCTCATATGACCTACAGTAAACCACAACTCTCTCTCTGATCAGTGTCCCATGGGCTCCATCTCCCCACAATGGGCTCCATATAGATGCAGGGCATACAGGGAGTAGAGCTGAGCCTGATACATGATGAGGGATTCTCAGGTAGGGCTTTAGGCATTTGTACTTGTCCATTTTCATAAGAGAACTGGACAAATTGGAACGTCTGTTAGGCCTCTGTAGTTACAATGGCTCCCTCGTCCCTCTCATAACTCATAGGCTGTTATGCCACATACGACGTGAGCCAGTCGTGTTGTGAGCGCTGCCGAGGGCGATTCCCTGGTGGTCTCTGTGGTGACAGTGATGTAGTGCCCACCACTAGATGCCAGTAGGAGAGGGAGCCAGGCCCTCACCATTCTGCTCGTCACAGGCATTGTGCTCGGGTTTCTCACACAAGACGAATGAGGAGCGTTGAAGTGGTCGTCACTTCACAAAGCAGAATCTATACATATTCCTCGACCCGTATGTGTCAGCACAGTAGATGCAGTACCCTTTTGTTAGACAATATGTTATTTTCCAACAATGGTTCTGGCTTGTTGTCAAATGAGGATAGCGTTTTGACCTGTATGGCTGCTTTAGTGAAAATGTTTCTCTGTGTAAGACGTGCACAAACATGGTTGTAGAACATGTTTCTAGCTCCAACAGTGCAGCAATACAAAACAATACACACATAATCCAAAAAGTAAAAAGAAAGAAATTAAGAAATGTTGGAACGAATCCAATTAACAACCCAAATAGCACTGTAACAGTAATCCAAATGCAATCTATACTTATCTACACCGGATGAATTTACACAAGATATACTAGGAATGATATGTACAGCTGTAGATGTATTAGAGTGAACTATGTCAAGAATCCAGTATATACATAAATATGCAATGTGCATAAACAGTGTAACTAAAATGCAATGTACAGTAGTAGAAATATTAGAATGAGCTTTGTCGAGAATACAGTACTTAAATATACAGTACAAAACCCCATAGCAAAATGGATAGAATTGCAGGAAATTAGCTTCCAGACCTGAGTCCAGAATTTAAATAATATACAGTACCAGTCAAAAGTTTGGACACACCTACTCATTCAAGGGTTTTTCTTTATTTTTACTATTTTCTACATTGTAGAATAATAGTGAAGACATCAAAACTATGAAATAACACATATGGAATCATGTAGTAACCAAAAAAAGTGTTAAACAAATCTAAATATATTTTATATTTGAGATTCTTCAAAGTAGCCACCCTTTGCATTGATGACAGCTTTGCACACTCTAGGCATTCTCTCAAACAGCTTCATGAGGTAGTCACCTGGAATGCATTTCAATTAACAGGTGTGCCTTCTTAAAAGTTAATTTGTAGAATGTCTTTCCTTCTTAATGCATTTGAGCCAATCAGTTGTGTTGTGACAAGGTAGGGTTGGTATACAGAAGATAGCCCTGTTTGGTAAAAGACCAAGTCCATATTATGGCAAGAACAGCTCAAATAAGCAAAGAGAAACGACAGTCCATCATTACTTTAAGACATGAAGGTCAGTCAATACGTAACATTTCAAGAACTTTGAACGTTTCTTCAAGTGCAGTCGCAAAAACCATCAAGCGCTATGATGAAAGTGTCTCTCATGAGGACCGCCACAGGAAAGGAAGACCCAGAGTTACCTCTGCTGCAGAGGATAAGTTCATTAGAGTTACCAGTCTCAAATTGCAGCCAAAATAATGCTTCACTGAGTTCAAGTAACAGACACATCTCAACATCAACTGTTCAGAGGAGACTGTGTGAAATCAAGCCTTCATGGTCGAATTGCTGCAAAGAAACCACTGCTAAAGGACACCAATAATAAGAAGAGACTTGCTTGGGCCAAGAAACACAAGCAATGGACATTAGACCGTTGGAAATCTGTCCTTTGGTCTGATGAGTCCAAATGAGATTTTTTGTTCCAATGGCTGTGTCTTTGTAAGACACAGAGTAGGTGAACGGATGATCGGCACATGTGTGGTTCCAACCATGAACATGGAGGAGGTGTGATGGTGTGGGGGGGGGCTTTGCTGGTGACACTGTGATTTATTTAGAATTCAAGGCACACTTAACCAGCATGGCTACCACAGCATTCTGCAGTGATACGCCATCCCATCTGGTTTGCGCTTATTGGGACTATCATTTGTTTTTCAACAGGACAATGACACAACACACCTCCAGGCTGTGTAAGGGCTATTTTACCAAGGAGAGTGATGGAGTGCTGCATCAGATGACCTGGCCTCCACAATCACCCGACCTCAACCCAATTGAGATGGTTTGGAATGAGTTGGACCGCAGAGTGAAGGAAAAGCAGCCAACAAGTGCTCAGCATATGTGAGAACTCCTTCAAGACTGTTGGAAAAGCATTCCAGGTTAAGCTGGTTGAGAGAATGCCAAGAGTGTGCAAAGCTGTCATCAAGGCAAAGGGTGGCTACTTTGAAGAATCTGTTTATCACTTTTTTAGTTACTACGTGATTCCATATGTGTTATTTCCTAGTTTTGATGTCTTCACTATTCTACAATGTAGAAAATAGTAAAAATAAAGAAAAACCCTTGAATGAGTAGGTGTGTCCTTTTGACTGGTACTGTATATTTATGTGAATGGTGTGTATTGACAGTATGGACAGTATGCGAATAGAAAAGGTGTGTATAGCAGCAGATATTTATTTATATTTGACCTTTATTTTATCAGGGAGTCATACTGAGACCAGATCTTTTACAGATGAGCCCCGAATTACAGAAAATACACACATCAAATGTATAAATACAAAATGCAAGCAGAAAGAAGGAAAACATGTTCATAATATACAAACACATTCATCAGTAATAAGGTCCTCAATCAGCTATATAGGATGAGCCATGACTAGAATACAGTATGTACATATAAAGTGGGTAAAGCAGTGTGTAAACATTATTAAAGTGACCAGTGTTCAATGACTATGTACATAGGGCAGCGGTCTTTAAGGTGCAGGGTAGAGTACCGGATGGTAGCCGGCTAGTGACAGTATCTGAGGTTCAGGGAAGGGTACTGGAAGCAATGGAAACAGTAAAGGTGTTAGCTTAAATTGAACACAGAACTATATACAGTATATCCCATATTTACTTTAAGATTCTATACAATTTCTATTTTCCCCTCATATCCTCTCTGTCTCTCTATTTCTGACCTCTGGTGAGTTTGGGAGTGACTGAGTGCCAGAAATAGTGGACTTCCCAACTTGGCCACCTGCAGAGTCATCATCCACTGTCAGAGGAAGTTGCTTGGTCCCAACTGGGCTGACAGGAAAATAAGATGAACCTTGCCCATTCGATTCAGCTGATAAGGGGGCTATATAACATCATTAGCCATGGCGTTTCCAGGCCCACCTCTGCTTTATGTGGAGAACAAGGGCTGCTCAGTGGGTGTCTATGCTCTTTAAAGGCAATTAGTGATGCCACACACTCTGTGGAATGCTCTAAGCTAACGCTGAGGGAAATTCAAATCATTATTGGCCAGGTCGAATGATAGACATGGAGACATAAGCCGCTCACACAGAAGTGGGCTGTATTTTGGGCTGACAGAAGCTGAGTGATGTGGATGCTCTGGTCTGCATTCGCGACACTGTGGTCACATGTAACGCTGAGCTGGAGTGCAGATGTGTTTTAGAGCTTCATAATCACTGGCTTTGGGTTTCTCACACGTCTCTCCCAGCCTTTAACAGCATGTAAGCACTTACTAATTTAAAATATAATGTCATGGTTGGGAGCCTTAAAAGCAGCTACAGTTTACACAAAGACAAGCTAATTACGTTTTCCCCTCGACAGATCCTAAAGAACAAGCTATAAATTGTGTCCCGTACTTACACTGAAGACATGGTCGAAATGTGTAAGGTTACAGTATGTAGTCACAGGCCTCAGAAAACCACATGAAAGCAAACGCAAAGTCATGTTGTAATAGCTTCCATAGGAAAGTCCTCTGAGACCATTGGTGTATTAGCTAATTCCCAACATGTAGACTGAAACGGTTCGGAAAACTGTAGACTCAGAGGAACCATGTGCATGTTATCCTGTGAACTGAGAATGGTGGTGGGGGGAGTGTCGTCTGGTCTGCAGGTCTGAGGAGCAATAGACTGGTTTAAGAGAGGACATCTCCCTCTAATCTGTGTAACTCTTACGAGTGTACATTTAAGGAGATCACAAGGGGTCTGCCACATCAATATGCCAGCTTTCCCTGAAGTCTGAAGACCTGGTGTCTCTTTACTCCCTGTGAAATTCCATACATCTCAAGTACTTTTCAGATTATATATTTTGTCATGAATAACATCCATTTAACAACATGTTTCTATAAATAAATAAAAAATACATGACATGTAATGCCAAAAATCATACAGTACATTGAGGTATTAGTATCTGATATTACTGATATTAATGGCTACTAGTATGTTTGTGTTTTCTTTGCATGTTGTCCCTCCAGTGTTTTGCTTTTACATTTCATCTTGCAGTTCTACTAGTCTTCTCAGGACTCTCACAGAAATACAGTTCAGGCAGAACAAGAAGAGAGACGCACCACATCCCAACAGATGGAATCAATTTCCTCCCATTATCAAGCATAGGCACCTCCATCTGCTAACTGCTGGAAGATGTTGTTAGATATTTTACAGTAAAGTTTGGTTTGTTTCTGAGACAAATGGAATACATGTGTGATAATTGAGCGTGAGGTGGTGTGGGGGGTTGGCAGACAATGGGAAGCGCTAGCTAGCTAACAGTGGATTTCCTCCAGGGCGTTGGTTAAAGTTTATTGTGGGTTAAAGGGGAGGAGGCACATCACAACAGGAAGTGGCTAGCGAGATCCCAGGCTAATCTGCTAACAGAGTTACACAGATAGAGGTTAGAACCTGGAGGAGGTTCTTTGTCTCCTCCATCTTTGTCTCGTTTGCAGTTTCAGTCTGTGTGAGTAATTCTGTCACTGACAGATTTGTTAATGCCGCAGGCTTAGTTCAGGGTAGCTTTACAAAATATATGCAAATGTTAAAAATGGGTTCCTCTGGGATTAAGTACTACTATCACCACTGCAAAAATGAGCAGAAAATATTTATATATTTATTGATGTAACGCATGGCAGATATTTATACAAATAGCATCCATATATCCATGCATAGGCCTATATTGCTTGACAGTTTGCTGAGAGTTAGTTGGTGAGATCCCTAAACTCGTCAGTTCAAAGGGCTGGAGCAGTCACCAGACCGACCAGGCTGCCAGATATTTACAGTGCAGTGGAAAAGTGTAATGAAATGACAGTGAGGGTTACACTCAAGTCTTGTGGCTATTAAGTCAGTGGAATGGTTTCTAAGTCCAGTATAGCATTGTGTATCCTCTCCATGTTTGTCAGTGTCTCCCTGCTCTCTGTCCTCACCGCTGTCTACTCTTAGATTATGGTTTGTGTCAGGGGCTAGCAAGGGCTGGCTCATAGGGAGGGGTCCTGGCTGTTCTGGCTGCCCAGCTGTGCTGAAGACATGCCGTACGGTTCTTCTCTCTCTGTCTGGACACAGTGTTTGAAGGCCTGTGGGGCTCTGCCGAGGTCACGTTAGAGAATGAGGAGGAAAATGTGACAGAGGAAGGCAAGGCACACGAGGTACCCTGTGGCTCGGCCAAAATAGACGTCACTGCATTTAGTGTAAACCCCCTTTTGATTGAAACCCATCAGTCGGAAAGAGAAATCACTCTGCCTCAACAAAGCACCGGAGCAACACAGAGAACGAGGCTGACAGACATCGACGGACGCCCGAAGCCATTACTTCCCATTACTATCATGGGAGAAACAGAACCAAGTTTGACAAGAGCCCCCGGGTTACTCACAGGGCCTTTTGATCCTCATCGGGGGAGGAATGAGCGATACGAGGTGGTTTGGTGGTTCTGTCAGGTCCTGGGGGAAGAGAGATGGATGGGGTTATGGTGGACTTGGCCTCCCCAGAGTGCCCCCGTTGTCTCCCTGTCCTGTCCCAGAAGGTGGGAGTCTGGGAGCGGATGCCTGTGCATGGTGGCAGTCTGCCATGGCCCGCCACTGTTTTCACAACAAGAGCTTCTGCATGGCTCCCCCTTTGTGCGGCCTATGTTTACTTTGCCACCTGCTAGTCTGGGGAAATGTGGCTCAAGAGGGTGAAGGGGGAGGTGAGTGTCACACATAGAGAATGGACAGAGGTCATGGGGTGTGAGGGGTTGGGGGGGGGGGCGTGGATGACAATGCACAGCTATTTAGGCTGGATTTGGAGAGTAGGAGGTGAGATTAGATGGCATTCCATGGCCAGATGGAATGTGTGAGGTTCAGCACTCTAGTCAACGATCTCAGACATGGTGGAATGAACTGCTTAACTTGGTCATCAAATGTGAGAAATGACAGAGGTTTGGGGAAACCAAACAAAAATGTAATGGCTGCATTCACCTCTCTTCACTCAGTTCTTTCTCTGTCTCATGCAATCACATCATCACATCAACAAATGACAAGGTAATACATCATAGTGTAGTAGTCTTGACCAAAAGAAAACACATATTTATTTCTCCAGTCTGCCAATGCTTACAGAGGCATTTCACCATTATCCCTCTGTTTGTAACTCACTGTGGATGAGGCCAGGTGGATACACCTTGCTCCGCAGCACTGTCTAATGCTGTCTAACCCTGCTGACATGAACATCCACAGCAATGAACTGATGGTCTGTCAGAGGCCAGGGTGTTTATCAGCCTGTCTGTCTGTCTGGTAGCTCTGCCAGGCGGAATAAACCAAACCACTGCTTCTTCATTCTACAGCAACATGACACATTTCACGGACTGAGATAAATGCACGCTCAGCTAGCACAGCACAGCAAACTCTTCCAGAATGTCTTGGATGCGGTCGTTGCTGCCAGATTAATGTTAACTTGTGTTCTGGTCTCATCTTGCAACCCTAAAGCTGGAGGGCTGTTGCAAATGCATTACAAATGCTCAACTTTAAATCATCCGAAACTACACTGAACAAAAATATAAATGCAAAGTGTTTGTCCCATGTTTCATGAGCTGAAATAAAAGATCCCAGAAATTTTCCATATGCACAAAAAGCTTATTTCTCTCAAATGTTGTGCACAAATTTGTTAACATCCCTGTTAGTGAGCATTTCTCCTTTACCAAGATAATCCATCCACCTGACAGGTGTGGTATATCAAGAAGATGATTAAACAGCATGATCATTACACAGGTGCACCTTGTGCTGGGGACAATAAAAGGCCACTCTAAAATGTGCAGTTTTGTCACACAACACAATGCCACAGATGTCTCAAGTTTTGAGGGAGTGTGCATTTGGCATGCTGACTGCAGGAATGTCCACCAGAGCTGTTGTCAGAGAATTTAATGTTAATTTCTCTACCATAAGTTGACTCCAATGGCATTTTAGAGAATTTGGCAGTACGTCCAACCGGCCTCACAACCGCAGACCACATGTATGGCGTCGTGTGGACTAGCAGTTTGCTGATGTCAATGTTGTGAACAGAGTGCCCCGTGTCAATTAGAATGCACAGAAATACCGTGACAAGATCTCGAGGCCTGTTGTCGTGCCATTCATCCGCCGCAATCACCTCATGTTTCAGCATGGTAATGCACGGCCCCATGTCGCAAGGATCTGTACACAATTCCTGGAAGCTGAAAATGTTCCAGTTCTTCCATGGCCTGAATACTCACCAGAAATGTCACCCATTGAGCATGTTTGGGATGCTCTGGATCGATGTGTTCGACAGCGTGTTCCAGTTTCAGCCAATATCCAGCAACTTCACACAACCATTGAAGAGGAGTGGGACAACATTCCACAGGCCACAATCAACAGCCTGATCAATTCTATGCAAAAGAGATGTGACGCGCTGCATGAGGCGAATGGTGGTCACACCAGATACTGACTGGTTTTCTGATCCACAACCCTACCTTTTTTTTAAGGTATCTGTGACCAACAGATGTATATCTGTATTGTAAGGGTTGGTGTGAGGTGTGACCCAGGTTCGGTGCAGGATATACAGTAGGCAGTAGGCAGAGATGGTGAAACAAGGATCTTTACTGGTGGCCCGAAGCCAGAATACACAATAACGGACTTATCACAATAAAAGAAAGGCGGAGCAAATAAGACTCCAAAAACCAGCTGACAGCCAAAATACAAAATACTACATAAGACTGAAACAAATAACGAAACAGGGAGAACACTTCTCAAGTACCTGTTCATAGCTCTCCGATTAGACACTGCATAGTACTGCTGGACATAGAGAAACTAGCAGAGAAAACTGAGCAAGGGAACACAGGGAAGTGAGGGCATAAATACACAGGTGAACAGGTAGACACAGGTGAAACCAATAAGATAATGATTAGTCCAGACTGTGAGTGAGGAGGTGCCTAAGGTTGTCGGAGGATGACACCTAGTGGGTCGCTACGGAACTGCGACTCCCTCCTGTAACACCCAGTCATGTGAAATCCATAGATTAGGGCCTAATGAATTTATTTCAATTGACTGATTTTCTTATATGAACTGTAACAGTAAAATCTTTGAAATTGTTGCATGCTGCGTTTTCTTTCCGTTTTTTTTCTGTATAAATAAAACTGTCAGCCTGTGGTGATGTTTGAAATAGTATTTTACACCTCCATATAATGTAATGGTATGAATAAGGAATCTACAGTTGATGTTCTATAATTGTTTTATTTAATTGGAAAGGTGTTCTGTATCAATAAGTCAAACTTTCAAAGATGAATCATATTGCTATGGATTGCCAAATGTAAGACTTATGGCAGTTGCACATGGCCCATAGACAGAAATCTGACTAGTGAGTAAGTCAAATGCATTTTCAGATGTGTTACAGTAGCTTAGTGCCTTATGTTCTCCTCTTGATTGACCTTTGGCATTATGCCTAATTAATGAAAGGATATTATTACTTTTGACTTGAACCTCAACCCCTCTCTCCCCTACCTACTGCTCCATGTAATCATCAAACTGCACACACACACGCACGCACACACACACACACACATACACACGCACACACACACACACAGACAAACCACGGGGAGCGAAGGGTGTTGAAGAAAAGCTATCTGCCTCGGAGGATGACAAAGAGCCAATATCGGATCTTTTCAATCAGTGGTTGGCTTTTAAAGCTTGCTGACACGGTTCCATAGAGAGGCTATCTCATACATCGTAGCCCTCCTCTAACATGTAAAGGGAAAGTGAATACCGCTGTGTTTCAGCTCTTTTCGCTAATCAAATTGATTCAGTCCCCTCCAGTACTAGCTCCGATAACAGGACCATGCTGATGTTTGAAGATTAATGGCCTCCCGCTTAATGTGTTTTTACAGGCAGTCTCTGAGAGGTTGTCTCAACACTTTATTCCTTTCTTTGGAGTGTATTGGAATCCTTTACATGAAGAGCTGGTTAATTAAAGAGCAGTTTCTGGCAGAGGTCTGTTCAAAGGGACTTTTTTCACTTTGGGTTGTTGTTTCTGTTGACCTGCAAACATTTTAGACACTACTAGTTAGGAACTTCTCTGACAACCTTTTACCAGTTACTCTCTGACTGCACTATCATCTATAAAGCTGTCTTGCATCATACTACTTTAGATTTTTTTCACTGTATCTGACAGCTGTATCCATGGCGACTGCAAGTACTTAGGTTATTCACAGCAGTTTTTTTACGGACGTGTTTGAGAGGTAAACTACACTGTAACTGAAAACTGTAATTTATGCAGTAATGTGGGGTATTATCAACAGTAAAATACTCTGAAATGTTTTACTGCAGCTTACTTCAAATGATGGTGCATTGTGGGAAAATGTTGTGGACGAGGAAATAATTGATTTATTTAGAATGTTACTGTTCCTAGAATACTAGGGCCGGGAAGATACAAGTATCGCAATACTGGTTAGTATCGTGGCAAGGAAACAAAACACGAAGCGTATTTAACTTCTTTAGGAAAACAGCACTAATGTTGGAAACAAACATGATTATGTTGTCATCCAGAGTCACAAGTATTTATTTCCAAGCTATAGTACACAATACAGCAGGTTTTTAAAGGACCAAAGAGTTTGGTCTGCTTCATGTTTTTACTTTTGGGTACCATATCTTTGGAACGCCAAAAACCTTTTGGGTGCATAGAATTGTTGTTTATGGCTCATTAACATGCAGTACCAGTCAAAAGTTTGGACACACCTACTCATTCAAGGGTTTTTCTTTATTTTTTTACTATTTTCTACATTGTAGAATAATAGTGAAGACATCAAAACGATGAAATAACACATGGAATCATGTAATAACCAAAAAAGTGTTAAACAAATCAAAATATATTTTATATTTGAGATTCTTCAAATAGCCACCCTCTGCCTTGATGACAGCTTTGCACACTCTTGGCATTCTCTCGACCAGCTTCACCTGGAATGCTTTTCCAACAGTCTTGAAGGAGTTCCCACATATGCTGAGCACTTGTTGGCTGCTTTTCCTTCACTCTGCGGTCCGACTCATCCCAAACCATCTCAATTGGGTTGAGGTCGGGGGATTGTGGAGGCCAGGTCATCTGATGCAGCACTCCATCACTCTCCTTCTTGGGAAAATAGCCCTTACACAGTCTGGAGGTGTTTTGTCTCATTGTCCTGTTGAAAAACAAATGATAGTCCCACTAAGCGTATCGCTGCAGAATGCTGTGGTAGCCATGCTGGTTAAGTGTGCCTTGAATTCTAAATAAATTACAGACAGGGTCACCAGCAAAGCACCCCCACACCATAATACCTCCTCCTCCATGCTTTACGGTGAGAACTACACATGCAGAGATCATCCGTTCACCCACAAAGCGTCTCACAAAGACATGGCGGTTGAAACCATTGCTCGTGTTTCTTGGCTCAAGCAAGTCTCTTCTTCTCATTGATGTCCTTTAGTAGTGGTTTCTTTGCAGCAATTCGACCAAGAAGGACTGATTCACACATTCCCCTCTGAACAGTTGATGTTGAGATGTGTCTGTGACTTGAACGAAATTCCACAAATTAACTTTTAAGAAGACACACCTGTTTATTGAAATGCATTCCAGGTGACTACCTCATGAAGCTGGTTGAGAGAATGCCAAGAGTGTGCAAAGCTGTCATCCAGGTGACTACCTCATGAAGCTGGTTGAGAGAATGCCAAGAGTGTGCAAAGCTGTCATCAAGGCAAAGGGTGGCTATTTTAAGAATCTCAAATATAAAATTGGAGTGGCAGCAAGTCTTGAACCTTAAATGGTTGACCGTTTTGCCATGTCGTTTTGGTCTGTTTTGCCGTGTAGTTGCCCTGTATTTGCTAGTTTGAAAGCCTTTGTTAAGGCCACTAGAAGTGCAAGTGATATAAAACACCAAATATGCATTAATATGTTGTAATGTGTACAGTAGGTGTACTGTAATATGAAATACAGAATTTTACTTGCCACTGAGCTGCCTGTAAGTTACTGTCAAATTCACTGCTACCCCTTTACAGTGTAAGAGTTGATTCTAGATGGTCTCTGAACCCACTACCCTTTTGGGTTAGGAATCCTGTGTTGAGGAGCAGCTGCCCCAGAATACCTCTGATACCCTTTGCTATCATCCTGGCAGACAGTAAGTCACATTCCTGTGGGAGCCTAACCTATGGAAACATCTATGGAGACACCACCTTGTCCCAGGGTTTCTTGTGTCTGTGTCTGGGATGAGATGACTCCTCTCTATTTGTACGTCCCTTCAGGCCTTATCTAAGAACTGCTGACAGACCTCTTACTTACACCATTCCTTAACACATGCCAATCTACATTACTTATTCCTGATCACACTCTCATCTTCATCCCCCATGATGAATGTTTAATGTTGATGAATAAATGTAATGCCCATGGGTATCTGTGCTCTCCAGTCAGGTCTGATCCGGATGTCTGATGATGAGTACTTCATCGACCCCTTGCCCCAGCACCTAGCTGCAGAGCACAACTACAGCTCCCCGAGTGGACACCACCCACACGTGGTCTACAAACGCTCAGCTGAACACAAAGTCCATGGTGGCCAGAGGTCCATCCACAGCTCCCAACCTGACAACCCATATCTACAGCACCATCACCACCGTCACCACAACTACCAGCACGGGAAGCTGCAGAGACAACACTTCTGTGGACGCCGCAAGCAATGTATGTAAGGGAACATCCTTATTATTATGACTGCCTTTGATGCGCTCACATGAGAAAAACACATTACAGTCACGTGGGACAGTGTGTACAGGACAGTGGTAGTAGAGATGGTAGAGAGACATGCTTTGTAGTTTTATCACAGAAACAGAATGATAACAATGCAATAACATAAAGAATGAAGGTCAAAATGTCCAAATGTTCTGCTACTGATTGTTTATGATGTAATGTGTACAATGTACTTTGATATAAATAGTGCTCAGATTGCGTAGGGGTATAAAGTAGCTGGGCTTTATTGAAATGAATACTCGGAAGTAGCATGAGGAGTGAATGACTGTGAATATTTCCTGCTCTTTCAACACTCTGCCAGCCCTGTGCTCTTATCAGGGAAAGGACCAGGAAAAAGGAGGAGCTGTCATTTGAGCTCCTTTCCAAAGCATTTCTCTCTCTCCCTGTCTCTCTTTCTCCCTCTTCATATCTCTATCCATCCCTACCTGCCCTCTATCCCCCTTCCATATCTCTGCAGACACTCCCAAGCCCCCTGCTGAGGATCGTCTCGTCATGCCTGATGAGTTTGAGCTCCCAGGCAGGGTGAAGCGATCACCCATCACGTCTAACAAGGTGGGGGGCCTGAATGTGGAAACGCTGGTGGTGGCAGACAGGAAGATGCTGGAGAAACACGGCAGAGAGAACGTCACCACCTACGTCCTCACTGTTATGAACATGGTGAGCATGGGAGGGACTCCAGTCATCAGTCATGTAACATATCCCAAAGTAGATTTTATCCTAAAGCAAAACCCTGGCCTAATGCTTGACAAACAATGAATGTCATGATTTATGTATTTATTTCACATAAAATGTTAAGCAACGATTCATTTGAAACGAAATGTTAATCTAAAACTGGCAATCTGGGTTTGTTTTGTTTTAGGTTTCCAGCCTTTTCAAAGACGGCACCATCGGAACTGATATCAACATTGTGGTGGTCAGCCTGCTTCTTCTAGAGCAAGATCCAGTGAGTCACATCAGTGCCTGACAATAAAATCACCAGCCTCCCCAACGTCATGAATTATCCAGTCTCCCCTTATGATCTATTCCTCTCTGTCTCCTCCCCAGCTCGGCCTGTCCATCAACCACCACGCTGACCAGTCTCTCAACAGTTTCTGCCAGTGGCAGTCGGGCCTGATTGGGAAGCGTCACGACCATGCCGTGCTCCTCACCGGCCTGGACATCTGTTCCTGGAAGAACGAGCCCTGTGACACCCTGGGTAATGTCTCACCCCAGGGGGAGGGGATGGTAGGGGTGGGGGCGGGGGGGTGAAGTAGGTCAGCCAGGGCCCCTGAGATGACTGTTGGAGATTAGAGCCCTTAGTCATGGTGCTGCTGGGGAATTAGACGGCACCAGAGATCATGGGGTCACTTCCAGGGTGGGCGGGATCCTGCATGCTCTGCCTGGATTCCCTCCGGCAGGGGATTTCACCTGCACTAAATACACCCTTGTATAAACTCACGAACACACACATACACACAAGTATGGCCATGCATACACGCACACACATGCACACACCCACACACATCTTACAAACATTCCCGCTCTCTCCTTCTCTTCAATAGTGTGAACGATTGGCAGCATTGTCAGATCAGTTAAAACTGAAGCATCAGCCAACTATAATTAATTCATCTCAAAGGCTCCAAACCACAAGTATGCACTTTGGGAGGTACAGTATGAGGAGCAAGCGAGGCCTTGATTTAAATATGCTCTTTGTAATACAACCAACAGTTTTCATGCTACAATCCATAGCGTTCATGCTCTCTGTGGACCATTTAAAACATAAAGACTGCATTTATTGCCGTGTAACAGCAGTCTTGGCTCACTCTAAAAGCAGGATTTGTGAGGTTGGTGATAGTAATGCCTGTATTGAAAATAAGTTTGTCTTGTAACACTGCCTATGGCCTTCCTTCTCCCCAAACAGTTATGTTGTCTGATAGTTTTTGTAGATAGACACAGTAGCTTTGTATGAATACATATTTGAGCCTGATATCGCCCTTACCTTACTCTTTAACTTTCCGCCTCTCCTCTTCTCCTTCTCCCTCTCCCTCTGCTTATCTCTGCAGGGTTTGCTCCTATAAGTGGAATGTGTAGTAAATACCGGAGCTGTACGATTAATGAAGACACAGGACTGGGCTTAGCTTTCACCATTGCTCATGAATCAGGCCACAAGTAAGTCCATCAATGCCCTTGCTATTAGCATTAGCCATTAGCTTTACCTTCACATGGAGCAGAATAGACCCCCATGAATTTTAGGAGAACAGGAGAACACCTAGTACAGGTGATGAACGTGTTACTATATAACAATGTATTCGTGGGACATTAGTCCTAACAAATGCATGCAAGCTTCGTTTTTATAGAAAGCCATGCTTAGTTGCAATGTGATGGCTTGAGTCTACAGTGCAACATCAAAGAAGAATAGGTCCATTTAAAGAAAGAAATACAGACTAAAACAGTAACATTACGCTAGCAAACTACTTAATTTGCTTCATGACAATGTGTGAAACCATATAAAGTGCCACAGGCGATGGGTATGCTCTGGTTGTGTTTACACGTTTCCATCGAGAGAAGAGGCAGTTTATATTTGACATTTGAGATTAAATTATTATGGTAAAGCCCTTTGTGTGCTTGGCAGTTTCTCAACACAAACTGGAAAGAACCTGTTCCTTAGATACACCGAGCTGGTAACATGTCAGAATTCCTGTAATTTTCAATGGCTTAATCACTTTGGTGAAATTAATAGGAATCATTCCCAGAATTTGCACATTGTTCAGATGAAAACCACTTACAGGCCAAATACCATTAATCACTGACAAATTGAGGAGAGGTAATTTCTAAATAGATGACGTCGTCTTTTACAGACTAGTGACCTCAGCCTATGTACTGTACTGTAGGAGGGTGGACCTAAGCATTTTTAATACTGTATCAACACATGCCTGTTTATAACACACTGTTTCTAAACCAAGCATGAGGCTATGTTAGAAACATG